>NW_027195993.1:0-117812 GCF_038502225.1 Cherax quadricarinatus | reverse complement strand
TCACATATTGTGTATGAACGTACATATTATTGTGCATTGATGAGTGTCAAATGCGAATCACTAAATCTCCTCCATAAAAACTGTAGAAAATTTTTAATAATCTCTGTTTCTCGTGTTTCGTAAATGAGTTTGAAGGTCACAGATGGAATCACTGGCAAATGTATACATGTATACATACAAGAACGTACTTTAAGATGTATGCAATTGTATATTATATATATATGAAGGTGTGTGGTGACCCGTCACTGTTTGCTGAAGGTGTGTGGTGACCCGTCACTGTCTGCTGAAGGTGTGTGGTGACACGTCACTGTCTGCTGAATGTGTGTGGTGAACCGTCAGTGTCTGCTGAAGGTGTGTGATGACCCGTCACCCTCTGCTGGTGTGTGGTGACCCGTCACTTTGCTGAAGGTGTGTGGTGACCCGTCACTGTCTGCTAAAGGTGTGTGGTGACCCGTCATTTTCTGCTGAAGGTGTGTGGTGGCCCGTCACTTTCTGCTGAAGGTGTGTGGTGACCCGTCAGTGTCTGCTGAAGGTGTGGTGACCCCTCACTGTCTGCTGAAGGTGTGTGGTGACCCGTCAGTGTCTGCTGAAGGTGTGTGGTGACCTCTCACTGTCTGCTGATGGTGTGTGGTGACCCGTCAGTGTCTGCTGAAGGTGTGGTGACCCCTCACTGTCTGCTGAAGGTGTGTGGTGACCCGTCAGTGTCTGCTGAAGGAGTGTCTGTGTTTGTACACGTTATGTACATGTGTATGTGTTGCTTTGTTCGTGCGTCTGTTTCGTTCAGTGTGTGTAAGATGTATATGTGGAAATACAGAATTGAGCGTATGGAAGAGTGTGTTTGTGAACCTCTGTGTACCATAACAAGGGAAGAGTGTGCTTGTGAACCTTTGTGTACCACGACGAGGGAAGAGTGTACTTGTGAACCTTTGTGTACCATGACGAGGGAAGAGTGTGCTGGTGAACCATTGTGTACCATGACGAGGGGAAAAAAGTAACTGATAACGGTTAATTATAGTTATCATGCAGGGAACACTATGGGACGGTTGGACTTTTTTTTTTTTTTGCCTTCGTACGATTTCATTGGAATTTTTATCACAGACTCTAGGCATGTCATAGTATATTAAATAAAAGTTACATCAAAATCGTCCAATAAATAAACATAAAAAAGTGCGAAGTTGGACGTGGCAATAATTGTTACACCAAAGTGGAGTTCTTGATATTGACGTTACATATGATGGAACTTGACACACAAGGGACCATCATTCAAATTATGGCATTGGTGCCACAATTGATGCTGTGACCAAATTGGTAGTTGACTATCAAATAATGTGCAAGCATTTCAGCATATACCATCCTACTAGTTGCAGCATTCAGTGTCTCGTACCAACTGGGTTTTTCCAACACTACATACTTACACTCAGTACAGTTTGTACTAACAAGTGTCTCTAGGTGATGGTGATCAAATGTAAAAGTGACTTTATTACTAAAACATTCTTAACAAAACACACACTTCATAATAACCTCAAAATTACAACGTTCCATCAATACCATATGCTTTTCTTCTATAACAGGATTTAATTGCTGCAATAAGGACACTCACCATGTAGCACTTGATATATCATGTACAATAGCACTTTCAACAAATATTTCACCGTTTCCAGCTGTAGACAGTAAATGTACTGGGGTTAGCTGAGCTGGTGACGGCTGAGACGGGGTCAGCTGAACTGTAGTCAGCTGAGATGGTGACAGCTGAGCTGGGGACAGTGGTGGCCACATCTGGGGTGGCCATGTCTAGAGTGGCCACATCTGGGGTGGCCATGTCTAGAGTGGCCACGTCTGGGGTGCTCGCAGAAAATATGGTTATTTGTGGCGAGGTTGTCACATATGTAACCACAGGTGTGGTCAAGACAGATGTATATATGGGTGAAGGCGTGGTCACTGTGGCCACATTATTATTATTATAATCAAGGGGGAAGCGCTAAACCCGTAGGATTATACAGCGCCCAGGGGGGATGTGGAAGGCATTCAGGCTTAATTCGGGGAACTGGAGCACAGATCCAATTTCCTAAATCAAGAGCCCCTCACCAACATCAAGGAACCTTCCTTGAGGGTGGCCACGGTGATGCTGCCAGCATCTGGGGTGGCCACGGTGATGCTGCCAGCATCTGGGGTGGCCATCGAGGTGCTGGCTACACAGGTCATCTTACACTTTGCTTTACTTGTTCAACAATTCACTGGGTTTCAGAAACATCAGTTATTTCCCCAGCAGTAAACAACGTGTTGGTCTTGACAAGTGTTGTGATGGCAGCCACGAGTCATGTTCTACCTGCTACTGCCTTCATTTCTTTAGCTTTTTTCATCATTTCTAATCGCTTCCGGCGGATCGTATGCGAATACTGTTTCTTCGGGCTACGCATTATGTATGAAATTTGCACAATATATGGCAAAATTACGGGTCACTAGGGTCTGCTACGGTCACTCAGAGCGACATACCTCCTCCTCCTGTCGACTGTTAGTCAGCACTGAGACTCGTGTGGTTGAAGCAGCTCAAACTGCAGCCACTCACAGAGTTACCAATTTGTATTTTGTAGTATTTGACACTAAAATATGAACAAAAAATGACGAGAAATGTCTAAAAATAACAACAAATGTATTACTGTTATGGTATACGTCACAATTACGCATTTACCTCATTTATTATAATTACGGTAACTTTTTTAGAGGATTATCGTACAGAGACGAGACATACACCAAAATATTACCAGATTCATCAGCTCTTTCTCGGTAACATTAACTCATTTTTCAATTCTTTTCGTATTTTCCGTTTAATTCAGCGCTTGACGCGTCACGCGCCGCTAACGTTCACACAACAACACTAATCTACGCACCTAAATACCTTCATAAATGTACTTACACAACTAAATAATTAATCAAGCTAATAATTAACATAAGTAAAATATTAAATATAAATATATGTTCCAGATTTTCACTAGTGGCCAGTTCTTGGTGGACGAACTGTGATAGAGATCTCTCATGTCTCAGGTAGTCGACGTTCGAGTCTGTCCAGGAGGATGTTATTACAGAGCGCAGATTATCTGCGTGTCCTCCTCTGTAATAACATCTACCTTCGTATACTGATATTAATACACTTGTGTAGTAATATCATATATGGACAGTGCTTCAAGGCTGGCTGAAACTGCTGACCTCAGGTAAGTGGTGTAGGGTGAATACCTGGATCCACGTACCTGGGGTGGGACTGCTGACCTCACGGAAGTGGTGAAGGGTGAATACCTGGATCCACGGACCTGGGGAGGGACTTGCTGACCTCAGGGAAGTGGTGAAGGGTGAATACCTGGATCTACGGACCTAGGGTGGGACTGCTGACCTCGGGGAAGTGGTGAAGGGTGAATACCTGGATCCACGGACCTGGGGTGGGACTTGCTGACCTCAGGGAAGTGGTGACAGGTGAATACCTGGAACCACGGACCTGGGGTGGGACTTGCTGACCTCAGGGAAGTGGTGAAGGGTGAATACCTGGATCCACGGACCTGGGGTGGGACTGCTGACCTCAGGGAAGTGGTGAAGGGTGAATACCTGGATCCACGGACCTAGGGTGGGACTGCTGACCTCAGGGAAGTGGTGAAGGGTGAATACCTGGATCCACGGACCTAGGGTGGGACTGCTGACCTCAGGGAAGTGGTGAAGGGTGAATACCTGGATCCACGGACCTAGGGTGGGACTGCTGACCTCGGGGAAGTGGTGAAGGGTGAATACCTGGATCCACGGACCTGGGGTGGGACTTGCTGACCTCAGGGAAGTGGTGACAGGTGAATACCTGGAACCACGGACCTGGGGTGGGACTTGCTGACCTCAGGGAAGTGGTGAAGGGTGAATACCTGGATCCACGGACCTAGGGTGGGACTGCTGACCTCAGGGAAGTGGTGAAGGGTGAATACCTGGATCCACGGACCTGGGGTGGGACTTGCTGACCTCAGGGAAGTGGTGACAGGTGAATACCTGGAACCACGGACCTGGGGTGGGACTTGCTGACATCAGGGAAGTGGTGACGGGTGAATACCTGGATCCACGTACCTGGGGTGGGACTGCTGACCTCAGGGAAGTGGTGAAGGGTGAATACCTGGATCCACGGACCTAGGGTGGGACTGCTGACCTCAGGGAAGTGGTGAAGGGTGAATACCTGGATCCACGGACCTGGGGTGGGACTTGCTGACCTCAGGGAAGTGGTGACAGGTGAATACCTGGAACCACGGACCTGGGGTGGGACTTGCTGACATCAGGGAAGTGGTGACGGGTGAATACCTGGATCCACGTACCTGGGGTGGGACTTGCTGACCTCAGACCTCAGGGAAGGACCTGGGGTGGGACTTGCTGACCTCAGGGACCTGGGGTGGGACTGCTGACCTCATGGACGTGGTGACGGGTGAATACCTGGAACCACGGACCTGGGGTGGGACTTGCTAACCTCAGGGAAGTGGTGAAGGGTGAATATCTGGATCCACGGACCTGGGGTGGGACTGCTGACCTCAGGGAAGTGGTGACGGGTGAATACCTGGAACCACGGATCTGGGGTGGGACTTGCTGACCTCAGGGACATGGTGACGGGTGAATACCTGGAACCATGGACCTGGGGTGGGACTTGCTGACCTCAGGGAAGTGGTGAAGGGTGTATACCTGGATCCACGGACCTGCGGTGGGACTTGCTGACCTCAGGGAAGTGGTAACGGGTGTATACCTGGAACCACGGGCCTGGAGTGGGACTTGCTGACCACGGACCGGGGGTAGGACTAGGTGAGGCATAACCAGACTTCAAGGGAAGACATCCGGGGGCCCACGGATGAATTCCCGGGGAAGGCTTAGATGCAAAAGTTCGGATAGGAAGTGTAGGGTGGGAAGTGTATGATAGGAAGTGTAGGATGGGAAGTGTAGGATAGGAAGTGTAGGATGGGAAGTGTAGGATAGGAAGTGTAGGATAGGAAGTGGGGAAGGGAGAATATCTGAGGGGACACAGATGGACTCCTGGACACATGAACCTGGGGAAGACTTTGTGTAGGATGGGGAGTGTTGGATAGGAAGTGTAGGATGGAAAGTGAGGAAGGGAGAATGTCTGAGGGGACACAGATAGACTCCTGGACACATGAACCTGGAAGACTTAGTGTAGGATGGGAAGTGTTGGATAGGAAGTGTAGGATGGGAAGTGAGGAAGGGAGAATGTCTGAGGGGACACAGATGGACTCCTGGACACATGAACCTGGGGAAGAATTAGTGTAGGATGGGAAGTGTTGAATAGGAAGTTTAAGATAATAAGAGTAGGATGGGAAGTGAGGAAGGGAGAATGTCTGAGGGGACACAGATAGACTCCTGGACACATGAACCTGGGGAAGACTTAGTGTAGGATGGGAAGTGTAGGATAGGAAGTGTAGGATGGGAAGTGTAGGATAGGAAGTGTAGGATGGGAAGTGTAGGATAGGAAGTGTAGGATGGGAAGTGAGGAAGGGAGAATGTCTGAGGGGACACAGATAGACTCCTGGACACATGAACCTGGGGAAGACTTAGTGTAGGATGGGAAGTGTTGGATAGGAAGTGTAGGATGGGAAGTGAGGAAGGGAGAATGTCTTAGGGGACACAGATAGACTCCTGGACACATGAACCTGGGGAAGACTTAGTGTAGGATGGGAAGTGTAGGATAGGAAGTTTAGAATAGGAAGAGTAGGATAGAAAGTGAAGAAGGGAGAATATCTGAGGGTACACAGATGGACTCCTGGACACATGAACCTGGGGAAGACTTAGTTGCAAGATTACTGAGTGTAGGATAGGAAGTGAAGAAGGGAGAATATCTGAGGGGACACATGAACCTGGAGAAACCATCAAAAACACAGTAAGTGGACCTTAAAGACGAACTACTTGCCTCCACTTTGCAAGGTCTGGTAACTCAGTGGCTGACAGTGGTAATATGCTCAGTGTTTCACCTGGATCAATCCCGGCAGGTTTCCTGACACTTGTTGCTCCTGTTCACCTAGTAGTAAGTAGTTATTGCTATCACTTGTTCACCTAGTAGTAAGTAGTTATTGTTATCACTTGTTCACCTAGTAGTAAGTAGTTATTGTAGTCGAAGTAGGTCTTCGTCCAAAGGTTGAACAAGTGTTGAAGAATTCTTTGTAACAAGATCCCATGATGCTGCAGTGTCCGACAGTTGGGATCTTGTTACAAAGAATTCTTCAACACTTGTTCAACCTTTGGACGAAGACCTACTTCGACTAGTGGATGGTACCACTATGACCCCGCCTCCATCTGCTTCACGTCACCTCACTACAGTATATAAGCCACGTCTACGGCCCTATGCTGTACATTCTACAAGATTGATGGACTGAACACATCGACTCCAGGTTGAGGGACTGATTACCTCATTCTCCTCCTCTCCTTACGCCTTCCTCTTTGTATTGGACTGATGAAGCCACTGTGTGGCGAAACGTTTCCTGAATAAAGATTTCCATATGCTGCATAAGTGTCTCAATCTTCAACTTGTCGGTTTTTCAAACCATTCATCACATAGTAGTGAGTAGTTATTGTTATCACTTGTTTACCTAGTAGTGAGTAGTTACTGTTATCACTTGTTCACCTAGTAGTAAGTAGTTATTGCTATCACATGTTCACCTAGTAGTGAGTAGTTATTGTTATCACTTGTTCACCTAGTAGTGAGTAGTTATTGTTATCACTTGTTCACCTAGTAGTGAGTAGTTATTGTTATCACTTGTTCACCTAGTAGTGAGAAGTTATTGTTATCACTTGTTCACCTAGTAGTAAGTAGTTATTGTTATCACTTGTTCACCTAGCAGTAAGTAGTTATTGCTATCACATGTTCACCTAGTAGTGAGTAGTTATTGTTATCACTTGTTCACCTAGTGTTAAATATTGTTATCACTTGTTCACAGTAACAGAGAAGACCAGAACAGTAACACAGAAGAACGAGTACACTACTACAGAAGACCAGTATAGTAACACAGAAGAACGGGTACACTACTACAGAAGACCAGTACAGTAACACAGAAGACCAGTACAGTAACACAGAAGAACGAGTACACTACTACAGAAGACCAGTACAGTAACACAGAAGAACGGGTACACTACTACAGAAGACCAGTACAGTAACACAGAAGAACGGGTACAGTACAGTAACAGAGAAGACCAGCATAGTAACAGAGATGACCAGTACAGAACAGTAACACTTGTTCACCTAGTGTTAAGTTGTTATTGTTATCACTTGTTCACCTAGCAGTGAGTAGTTATTGTTATCACATGTTTACCTAATAGTGAGTAGTTATTGTCATCACATGTTTACCTAGTAGTGAGTAGTTATTGTTATCACTTGTTCACCTAGTGTTAAATAGTTATTGTTATCACTTGTTCACCTAGTAGTTAGAAATTATTGTTATCACTTGTTCACCTAGTGTTAAGTAGTTATTGTTATCACTTGTTCACCTAGTAAGTTATTGTTATCACTTATTCACCTAGTAAGTTATTGTTATCACTTGTTCACCTAGTAGTGAGTAGTTATTATCACTTGTTCACCTAGTGTTAAGTAGTTATTGTTATCACTTGTTCACCTAGTAGTAAGTAGTTGTTATCACTTGTTCACCTAGTAGTAAGTAGTTGTTATCACTTGTTCACCTAGTAGTAAGTAGTTATTGTTATCGCTTGTTCACCTAGTAGTGAGTAGTTATTGTTATCACTTGTTCACCTAGTAGTAAGTAGTTATTGTTATCGCTTGTTCAGATGGATGGATCCCGTCAACAATGTCTGTCAGCTGGTCTGTCATAATTGTATCATGTACTTGTAGTAATGTCAGATTATTATTATAATTATTATTATTGTTTTTTATTTTTTATTAACACATCGTCGGTTCCCCACCAAGGCAGGGTGACCCACCAAGGCAGGGTTCCCCACCAAGGCAGGGTGACCCACCAAGGCAGGGTGACCCACCAAGGCAGGGTGGCCCGAGAGAGAAAAACTTTCATCAATCACTCCATCACTATCTTGCCAGAGGCGCACTCACACCACAGTTATGAAATTGCAACACTAACACCCCTCCTTCAGAGTGTTGGCTCTGTACTTTACATCTCCAGGACTCAAGTCCGGTCTGCCAGTTTCCCTGAATCCCTTCATAAATGTTACCTTGCTCACACTCAACATACATGTATGCTTGCTAGAAGTCCAAGCATCTCACTCACAAAACCTCCTTTATCCCCTTCCTCCAACTCCTCCTAGGCCGACCCCGACCTCGCCACCCCTCCACTATAGATTTATACTCTCTCGAAGCCATTCTACTTCGTTCCATCCTCTCTACATGTTTTGGTAATCCCGCACCTCCTCCTAATTTCCATACTACGGATTCTCTACATTGACCTTAGACATTACATCTCCACTGTCTACAGCCTTCTTGCTGCAACATTCACCACCCATGCTTCACACCCATATAAGAGCATCGGTATAACAATACTCTCATACATTCCCCTCTTTGCTTCCATGGATAATGTTGTTAGTCTCCACAGACTCCTCAATGCACCACTCACATTTTTCCCCTCGTTAATTCTACGATTGAATGACAATAAAAATACAGTAAAAATGTAAGTTAGAAGTATTCCAGGAAGACTTGACCTGGTGACTCAACAAACTTTACCTCCTGATGATACAACTTGGCCACCAAGCTTCCTACCTTCTTTTATATTTTTTTTTTCTTGGTAGAGAGGGTTGTTATATTATGCTTTGCTATATTAATAAGATATTAACATAACCGACACGATAGAAAAGTAGACACACATGAAATATAATAATAATAAACTATACAAGATTAGTGTCACAAGTGACATGGTCCTTAGGCAAATAGATAAATTAAATCCTAACAAATTCCCAGACCCTGATGAACTGTACGCAAGGGTTCTAAAGGAATGTAAAGAGGAGCTTAGCAAACCTTTGGCTAATCTTTTCAATATATCACTACAGACTGGCATGGCGCCAGATAAGTGGAAAATGGCAAATGTGATACCTATTTTCAAAGCAGGTGACAGGTCCTTAGCTTCGAACTCTAGACCAATAAGCCTAACCTCCATAGTGGGAAAATTTATGGAATCAATAATTGCCGAGGCAGTTCGTAGCCACCTTGAAAAGCAGAAATTAATCAACGAATCTCAGCTTGGTTTTACAAAGGGGCATTCCTGCCTTACAAATTTATTAACTTTTTTCACTAGGGTATTTGAGGAGGTAGATCATGGTAACGAATATGATATTGTGTATATGGACTTCAGTAAGGCTTTTGACAGGGTCCCACATCAGAAACTTTTGAGGAAAATTATGGCACATGGAATAGGAGAATTTTTTCCTGGATAGAGGCATTGTTGTCAAATAGGCAGCAGAGACTTTGCAAAAATGGGGAGAAATCAGAGTAGGAAAGCGTCACGAGCGGTGTTCCACAGGGGTCAGTGTTGGGCCGCCTATTGTTCACAATCTACATAAACGACATTGATGAGGGCATAAAGAGCGACATGAGCAAGTGTGCCGATGACACCAAAATAGGCCGTCGAATTCATTCTGACGAGGACATTAGAGCACTCCAGGAAGATTTGAATAGACTGATGCAGTGGCAGATGCAATTTAATATAGACAAATGCAAAGTTGCAAATGTTGGACAGGAAAATAACCATGCCATATATAAAATAAATGATGTAGATCTTTACGGATAGTGAAAAAGATTTAGGAGTTCTGGTTAGCAGTAATCTGAAACCAAGACAACAGTGCATAAGTGTTCGCAATAAAGCTAACTGAATTCTTGGCTTCATATCAAGAAGCAAAAATAATAGGAGTCCTCAGGTTGTTCTTTAAATCTATATATCCTTGGTTAGGCCTCATTTAGATTATGCTGCACAGTTCTGGTCACCGTATTACAGAATGGATATAAATGCTCTGGAAAGCATACTAAGGAGGATGACAAAGTTGATCCCATGTATCAGAAATCTTCCCTATGAGGATATACTGAGGGCCCTGAATCTACATTTTCTAGAAAGCCGTAGAATGAGGGCGGATATGATTGAGGTGTATAAATTGAAGACAGGAATAAATGAAGGGGATGTAATAACGAGCTGAAAATATCTAGCCTAGACAGGACTCGTAGCAATGGTTTTAAGTTGGAAAAATTCAGATTCAGGAAGGATATAAGATAGTACTGGTTTGGTAATAGAGTTGTGGATGAGTGGAACAAACTCCCGAGTACAGTTATAGAGGGTAAAACGTTGTGTAGTTTTAAAAATAGGTTAGATAAATACATGAGTGGGTGTGGGTGGGTGTGAGTTGGACCTGATTAGCTTGTGCTACTAGGTCAGTTGCCGTGTTCCTTCCTTAAGTGAATGTGACCTGACCTGACTAGGTTGGGACATTGCCTTAAGCCGGTAGGAGACTTGGACCTGCCTCGCATGTGCCAGAAGGCCTGCTGCAGTGTTCCTTCTTATGATGGAAATCTGATTCAACTTTATAAATCTTTACAGCCTGAACAGATTTAAAATTTGAAGCGATTGGCTTGTGGATTCGTATCAGTTTTTGGTATGACGAACAAACATTTTCAAAATTGAAGTATGTCAGGTTCAAATATCACAAAAATTTATCTGCTGAGCATTTGAAGTCCATTGTGATAATTGGCTCCTCAAGACTGACACCTCAGTTCAGCAATATTTTGAGATTAAAAACGAGTTCCATTATTCTTGTGCTAATTAATCTTGTGTCAGCTTTTCTTATCTGCGGTTCAGTAATTGATGATACTGTCAGTGTATTGGCTATGTTTGACATTTTTACTCATATACCATTTCTCAGTGTAAGCACAACAATGGTTCTTCGTAATTGTAACATTTCTCTTGTTATGAGTCATTTCATACTGATTACAAATCAAATTTATTCATTCATTTATATTTATAAGACTGATTTTTTCTTATGGACGAGTATATGTGCAAAATGTAAGATGTAACACTCGTAGTGAAAAGTCTGGATATTCCTGCTATACTAACTCAGAGTATATTCGCCTGTATTCGACTGGGTAAACTTATTTTGCTGCCGGAACCTATCGACAATAAAATATTGCAGTGTTGCACACGTGACCTATTCATTAAATCTACAGGCTTGCCGCTTCTCCAAGAATATAATAATTTACTCTCAACATTGGAAAGTCTGCCAGAAACCGTTCCGAGGTGTCAGTGGAGCGTGAAGTGAAATGAAAGGTGTTTGAGGAAATGTTTTTCTCATCTCGGGGTTTCAATAGTAGGTGTGTGACCGCCCAGGTAGGTTAAGGGAGGTTCCTTGTTGCTGGAGATTGTCTCTTCAGTCAAGGAAGTGGAATCTTTCTCCACGTCCTTGGATCGAATCTCCCACTCCTCAGGCACTGTATGATCTTACAATATATATATATATATATATATATATATATATATATATATATATATATATATATATATATATATATATATATATATATATATATATATATATATATATGCAATAAGATCACAGTAAACAGGTGATTTCAGAATATGCAAAACAACCGTGACTACTCACATTATCAAGGAACAGTGAAAGTAGAGCATCAAAGGAAATTATATGAAGGGTCTAGCCCACACCTCACTATCACATCCCACAACAAAGAAACACCTGACGCGCGACTCATAAGAAAGGGAACACTGCAGCAGGCCCGCCGGCCCAACTAGACAGGTCCTTCACACATCCCACCAACAAACTATTCTACCCAAGAAATAAGAATTTTAAAAATTATTATTTGTCCATTGGTGTAGAAATACGTCATTTCCTTGGCAAATTAAATAGCTTAGCCCATTCTATAAACTTTACTGTTGAGTTTGAAGAAAATAACTCATTACCTTTTCTAGGATTTAAATTATACAAGTTTAGATTTAGAAAGGACATAGGAAAGTATTGGTTTGGAAATAGGGTAGTTGATGAGTGGAACAGTCTACCTAGTTGGGTTATTGAGGCTAGGACTTTGGGTAGTTTCAAATTTAGGTTGCATAAATGCATGAGTGAGAGGGGTTGGATTTGAGTGGGACTTGCATATGGGTGGACAGAGTTATCTGAGCTCATTTCTTGGAGAGTTTTGAAAATTTGGTTGGGTAAATGTTTTGTTATTGGGATGGATTGTAAAGGACCTGCCAAGTATGGGCCAACAGGTCTGCTGCAGTGTTCCTCCTTTCTTATGTTCTTATGTTCTAAAATTTTTTTACTGTATCAAGATTTTTAAATACAACTTTGATATATAAGTCTTAAGAAGTGAAGGCATATCAACAAAGTTTTCATGGTAAGGGAGAACCAACATACTTTTAGTTGAATAAGCTGGTTGTCCCTTTTTGGATTGTCTAGTTGGGCCAGCGGGTCTGCTGCAGTGTTTTCTTATGAGTCGCGCGTCAGGTGTTGCTTTGTTGTGGGATGCGATAGTGAGGTGTGGTCTAGACCCTTTATAGGCCTTCCTTTGATGCATTACTTTTATTGTTCCTTGATAATGTGAGTAGTCACGAAAGCGCTTGGAATTTCTCTATTCTTTAACAGTGATTGCTTTGCATATTCTGAAATCACCTGTTTACTGTGATCTTATTGCATTAATGGATACCACACGACTCTTCAGAATGTTCTCGATAAGCTTTCCTAATCATATTTCTTTTGTTTCCCAGTTTTCCTCTGCACTGATCAAGTCCCACAAGTTAAAAATTCGGCTTAATTTTTTTTTTAATTTTTAAGTGAACAAGTTGTGCCTAAGTCTCTTTTAGCCAATATCATCCTTGACATGAGAGATCGTCCTTTTGATGATTTTTATGAGAATTATTCTTCAGAAACATATTGAAATAACTAAAATACAGGAAAAGGAAGCATTCAAAATATTGAGAAACAAAAAATACTCTTTTAATCATGCCATTCCATCAGAATGGAAACACAGTATGTTAGATCATTGCTATAATAAACTCAGAAGAATTTGTAATGATCTCAAAAACAAACTACAAAGAAAATTATACATTTTAATTGAAAATAGTGATTGGACAAAGCATGCTAATAACAATTTTGTAATTAACTTATCAGATGAAATATTAGAGAAAAATACAACGGCTGCTCTAGGTTTTGGTATAAGTTTTGCAACTTCAAAAAAAAATTAATAATGTTGAAATTGCAAAACAGCCTTTGTAACTTTGAAAAAATTTCTGATTTATCCACTGATGAAATTAATATTAGTAAGGGAATGGTATATAGCTCTATGTTAAACCAAAACATTCCCAATTGCCCTCAAAGATTCTTTAAGTCTTATGATACACTTAATAATAATAAAAAAATTGCGCCTTACTAAAGCAGATAAAATAAATGCAATAGTAATTATGAAAGAAAATGATTACCAAGATAAAATTAATAATCTAGTAGATGATACTGAAACCTTTTCTAAACTTAGAAAGAATCCCTTAGGAACTGTTAACAGCAATTTCAATAAAACAATAAAACTTCAACTGAAAGGCCAAGATGAATTAATCAAACAATTTACTTCCACTAATCCATCTTCACCTTACATGTATGGACTAATAAAAACACACAAACCAGGGAATCCAGTCAGACCAATTATTAGCTCCATAGGGTCAGTTTCATATAAATTATCCAAATGGGTTATTGGCATTTTGAGCCTTATTGTTAAAAACAACATGATTTATTTGATGAATTGAGCTCCTTGACTAACTTAAATGATTTTATCATGGTTATTTTTTTATGTTACTTCCTTGTTTACGAAAGTTCCTGTTGATAATTTATTAAGTTTCTTATCTGAAGAACTCGTTATTTATGATTTACCATTGCCAGTTCCTACTATAATCAAACTTATTGCAAAATTTGTATTTAATGATAAGTTTTACACTCAGAAGTTTGGTATGGCAATGGGATATCCTCTTTCACCTGTTCGTAGTAGCCTATACATGGAATTTTTTGAAACAAGGCTGCTTAACACAATCCTCCCTAATAGAGCTAAATGGTTCAGATATGTTGATATTTTGTGTCTTAGGCCCAAGAATGTAGATATACACCATTTCCTTGGCAAATTAAAAAGCTTAGCCCATTCTATAAACTTTACTGTTGAATTTGAAGAAAATAACTCATTGCCTTTTCTAGAGATTTTAATTATTAAGGGTAATAATGAATTCAAATTTAAAATTTACATAAAACTTACAAATAAATGTTCCTATGTACACTATTATTCTTCCCCTCAAGATAGAGTTAAACTGTCTGTTTTCTCATCAATGTTTTTGAGAGCTTCACGTATTTGTAGTCCAGAGTTCATAGATGAGGAAAAATCCAAAATTTATGAAATAGTTAATGATTTGAAATATCCAAGAAACGTAATTGATAAATCTTTTAAAGTTGCTAGAAATTCTTTTTACAATCCAAAAAGGGACAACCAGCGTTATTCAACTAAAAATATGTTGGTTCTCCCTTACCATGAAAACTTGGTTAATATGCCTTCTCTTCTTAAGACTTTCAATATCAAGTTGTATTTAAAAATCTTGATACAGTAAAAAAAAAAATTAATAAAGAATTCCCCCCAAAATGCTGACAGATGTATCTATAAGATTCCTTGTAAAATTTGCGATAAAGTTTATTACGGTCAAACTGGTAAAAGTCTCGAACTAAGATTAAAACAACATAAATATAGCATTAGAACTGGACAAGATTCCAATGCTCTATTTATTCATGTGAGAGATTTTGACCATCCAATTGATTTTCAAAAAGTTGAGAAAGTTGTATCAAGCAAGTCCATGGTCGACAGGAATATAATTGACTCTTGTTTCATAAAAAGCAGTTTTGACAATAATATGAATATTTCCTTTGGTTTATATAAATTAGATCCATTTATAATTAATAGAATTTGGGAAGAATTTAATAATGCATTGGACAAATAATAAATTTTAAAATTCTTAATTCTTGGGTAGAATAGTTTGTTGGTGGGTTGTGTGAAGGACCTGTCTAGTTGGGCCAGCGGGCCTGCTGCAGTGTTCCCTTTCTTATGAGTCGCGCGTCAGGTGTTGCTTTGTTGTGGGATGTGATAGTGAGGTTTGGTCTAGACCCTTTATATGCCTTCCTTTGATGCATTACTTTTATTGTTCTTTGATAATGTGAGTAGTCACGAAAGCGCTTGGAATTTCTCGTGACGAACTCTAGCTCAAGTCCCCTCAAAACCGTCAACATGACTCACGAAATCGTAATGACACAAACCATACCACGGGCGGGATTTGAACCTGTGGTCAGAAAGTCTCAAAACTCCAGACCGTCGCGTTAGTCACGGGTTCAAATCCCGCCCGTGGTATGGTTTGTTTGCAATCGTGTCATTAAGATTTCGTGAGTCATGTTGAAGGCTTTGAGGGGACTTGAGCCAGAGTTCGTCACGGCCATGCTAGCTGGAGATTCGTCTGTAAAAACTTGCATTTGTGGACACAGTGGTGCCTATGCTAACCTTCCTATGGTGTAGAAATACACCTAGTTGGACTAATCTTATTGAAGCTAGCTGGTCCAGTGGCTAACGTGACGGTCTGTAGTTTTGAGACTCTCTGACCACGGGTTCAAATCCCGCCCGTGGTATGGTTTGTAAGCCTTCTCCCTGAAAGCTGGCTGCCTTGGATCAACATCTAGCGCAAGCTGGACTCCAGTGTGGTGAGAATGGTATAGCATGCGTAGCTTGTAAGGTTCGTAGGTTCGAGTCTCCTTCAGCCAGAGATAAGTGTTTGTGTATATTTCGCCTGCTCTTGCGAATTCCTTGTATATATATATATATATATATATATATATATATATATATATATATATATATATATATATATATATATATATATATATATATATATATATATATATATGTGTGTTGGTGTGTGTGGGTGGGTGTGTGTGTGTGTGTGTGTGTGTGTGTGTGTGTGTGTGTGTGTGTGTATGTCGTGCCGAATAGGCAGAACTTGTGATCTTGGCTTAAATAGCAACGCTCATCTTGCCATATACGACAAGCGAAAATTTATGTATGCAATAATTTCGCCAAAATCATTCTGAACCTAACGAAAAAAATATATTTCACTGTGTTTGTTTAGTATCAAATTATTGTAAACAAATCTAAAATATATACAGTTGGGTTAGGCTAAAATAAATTGTTCTTGTTATAATAAGGTTAGGTAAGTTTTCTAAGATTCTTTTGGAGCAAAATTAATTTTTTTTTACATTAACATTAATGAAAAAAATATTTATCTAAACGTATAAGAGAAAATTTAAATTTTTTTAAATGAGATCTTGCTAATTGATCAGTTTTACATATTCGGCACGATATATATATATATATATATACATATATATATATATATATATATATATATATATATATATATATATATATATATATATATATATATATATATATATATATATATATATATATATATATATATATATATATGACTTGTGAAACAAGTCCATAACTAAATTTGAATCGTTTTTAAAGCGAACTTCCCCATCTTTTTGTTCATATGTTTCTCCAGTATTCTTGTGCCACACGATACACTTCGATGACGGTGATGCGTTGATGGTGATGAAGGTTGGCGGACTGGTTGTGAGGCGTTGGTGATGATGATGATGAAGGATGATGATGATGGCGAACTTGCGGTGAGGGTGATGGACTAGTAGGGCAGGTGAAGGACTATGCTTCCACAAATCCATCTGTGTCCCCTCAGATGAACTCCCTTCCACACTTCCCTTGCTGGTGATGGATTTGAGGTGAGGGAGATGGACTGGTGGTGAGGGTGATGGTCTGGCGGTGAGGGTGAAGGACAGGTGGGGAGGGTGAAGGACTGTGTTTCCAGAAGTCCATCTGTGTCCTTTCAGATGAACTCCCTTTCACACTTGCCTTGCTAGTGATGGTGTTGTAGTGAGGGGGAAGGACTGGTGGTGAGGGTGATGGACTGGTCGTGAGGGTGAAGGACTGATGGGGAGGGTGATGGACTGGTGGTGGGGGTGATAGACTGGTAGGGAGGGTGAAGGACTGTGTTTCCAGAAGTCCATCTGTGTCCCCTCAGATGAACTCCCTTTCACATTACCCTTGCTGGTGATGGATTGGTGGTGAGGAAGATGGTCTGGTGGTGAGGGAGATAGTCTGGTGGCGAGGGTGATAGTCTGGTGGTGAGGGTGATAGTCTGGTGGTGAGGGTGATAGTCTGGTGGTGAGGGCGATAGTCTGGTGGTGAAGGTGATGGACTGGTGGTGAGAGCGATGGACTGGTGGGGAGGGTGATGAACTGGTGGAGAAGGTGATGGACTAGTGGGAAGGGTGATGGTCCGGTGGTGAAGGTGATGGACTGGTGGGAAGGGTGATGGACTGGTGGTGTGGGTGGTGGACTGGAGGTGAGGATGATGGACTGGTGGGGAGGGTGATGAACTGGTGGCGAAGGTGATGGACTGGGGGGAAGGGTGATGGACTGGTGGTGTGGGTGGTGGACTGGGGGTGAGGGTGGTGGACTGGTGGTGAGGGTGATGGACTGGTGGGGAGGGTGATGGACTGGTGGGGAGGGTGATGTACTGGTGTCGAAGGTGATGGACTAGTGGGAAGGGTAATGGTCTGGTGGTGAATGTGATGGACTGATGGGGAGGGTGAAGGACTGTGTTTCCAGAAGTCCATCTGTGTCCCCTCAGATGAACTCCCTTCCACACTTCCGTTGTTGGTGATGGTGTTATGGTGAGGGTTAAGGATTGGTGGTGAGGGTGATGGACTGGTGGTGAGGGTTAGTAAGGACTGGTGGTGAAGGTGAAGGACTGGCTGTGACGGTGATGGACTGGTGGTATGATGGACTGGTGTTGTGGGTGATGGATTGGTGGTGAGGGTGATGGACTAGTAGGGAGGGTGAGGAACTGGTCGGGAGAATGAAGAACTGTGTTTCCAGAAGTCCATCTCTGTTTCCCTAAGATGAACTCCCTTCCACACTTCCCTTCCTGGTGATGGTTTTGTGGTGTGGGTGATGGACTGGTGGTGAGGGTGATGGACTGGTGGTGAGGGTGATGGACTGGTGGTGAGGGTGATGGACTGGTGGTGAGGGTGATGGACTGGTGGTGAGGGTGATGGACTGGTGGTGAGGGTGATGGACTGGTGGGGTGGGTGATGGACTGGTGGTGAGGGTGATGGACTGGTGGTGAGGGTGATGGATTGGTTTTGTGGGTGATGGTCTGGTGGGGATGGTGATGGACTGGTGGGGAGGGTGATGGACTGGTGTTGAAGGTGATGGACTGGTGGTGAGGGTGATGGACTGGTGGTGAGGGTGATGGACTGGTGGGATGGGTGAAGGACTGTATTTCCAGAAGTTCATCTGTGTCCCCTCAGATGAACTCCCTTCCACATTTCCCTTGCTGGTGATGGTGCTGTGGTGTGGGTGAAGGATTGGTGGTGTGGGTGATGGACTGGTGGTGAGGGTGATGGATTGGTGGGGAGGGTGATGGACTGGTGGTGAGGGTGATGGACTGGTGGTGAGGGTGATGGACTGGTGGGGAGGGTGATGGTCTGGCTGTGAAGGAGATGGACTGATGGGGAGGGTGAAGGACTGTGTTTCCAGAAGTCCATCTGTGTCCCCTCAGATGAACTCCCTTCCACACTTCCGTTGCTGGTGATGGTGTTGTGGTGAGGGTGAAGGATTGGTGGTGTGGGTGATGGACTGGTGGTGAGGGTTAGAAAGGACTGGTGGTGAAGGTGAAGGACTGGCTGTGACGGTGAAGGACTGGTGGTGAGTATGATGGACTGGTGTTGTGGGTGATGGACTGGTGGTGTGGGTGATGGTCTGGTGGGGAGGGTGATGGACTGGTGGGGAGGGTGATGGACTGGTGTTGAGGGTGATGGACTGGTGGTGAGGGTGATGGACTGGTGGTGAGGGTGATGGACTGGTGGTGAGGGTGATGGATGGACTGGTGGGATGGGTGAAGGACTGTGTTTCCAGAAGTCCATCTGTGTCCCCTCAGATGAACTCCCTTCCACATTTCCCTTGCTGGTGATGGTGCTGTGGTGTGGGTGATGGACTTGTGGTGAGGGGTATGGACTGGAGGTGAGGATGATGAACTGGTGGTGAGGGTGATGAACTGGTGGTGAGGGTGATGAACTGGTGGTGAGGGTGATGGACTGGTGGTGAGGGTGATTGACTGGTGGTGAGAGTGATGGATTGGTGGTGAGGGTGATGGACTGGTGGTGAGGGTGATGGACTGGTGGTGAGAGTGATGGATTGGTGGTGAGAGTGATGGACTGGTGGTGAGGGTGATGGACTGGTGGTGAGGGTGATGGACTGGTGGTGAGGGTGATGGACTGGTGGGGACGGTGATGGTCTGGTGGTGAAGGTGATGGACTGGTGGTGAGGGTGATGGACTGGAGGGGAGGGTGAAGGGCTGTGTTTCCAGAAGTCCAACTCCCTTCCACACTTCCCTTGCTGGTGATGGTGTTGTTGTGAGGGTGAAGGATTGGTGGTGATGGTGATGGACTGGTGGTGAGGGTTAGTAAGGACTGGTGGTGAGGGTTAGTAAGGACTGGTGGTGAAGGTGAAGGACTGGCTGTGACGGTAATGGACTGGTGGTGAGTATGATGGATTGGTGGTGTGGGTGATGGATTGGTGGTGAGGGTGATGGACTAGTAGGGAGGGTGAGGGACTATGTTTCCAGAAGTCCATCTGTGTCCCCTCAGATGAACTCCCTTCCACACTTCCGTTGCTGGTGATGGTGTTGTGGTGAGGGTGAAGGACTTGTGAGGGGTATGGACTGGAGGTGAGGATGATGAACTGGTGGTGAGGGTGATGGACTGGCGGTGAGGGTGATTGACTGGTGGTGAGAGTGATGGATTGGTTGTGAGGGTGATGGACTGGTGGTGAGGGTTATGGACTGGTGGTGAGGGTGATGGATTGGTGGGGAGGGTGATGGACTGGTCGTGAGTGTGATGGACTGGTGGTGAGGGTGATGGACTGGTGGGAAGGGTGATGGTCTGGTTGTGAAGGTGATGGACTGATGGGGAGGGTGAAGGACTGTGTTTCCAGAAGTCCATCTGTGTCCCCTCAGATGAACTCCCTTCCACACTTCCGTTGCTGGTGATGGTGTTGTTGTGAGGGTGAAGGATTGGTGGTGTGGGTGATGGACTGGTGGTGAGGGTTAGTAAGGTCTGGTGGTGAAGGTGAAGGACTGGCTGTGACGGTGATGGACTGGTGGTGAGTATGATGGACTGGTGTTGTGGGTGATGGACTGATGGTGTGGGTGATGGTCTGGTGGGGAGGGTGGACTGGTGGGGAGGGTGATGGACTGGTGTTGAGGGTGATGGACTGGTGGTGAGGGTGATGGACTGGTGGTGAGGGTGATGGACTGGTGGGATGGGTGAAGGACTGTGTTTCCAGAAGTCCATCTGTGTCCCCTCAGATGAACTCCCTTCCACATTTCCCTTGCTGGTGATGGTGCTGTGGTGTGGGTGAAGGACTTGTGGTGAGGGGTATGGACTGGAGGTGAGGATGATGAACTGGTGGTGAGGGTGATGAACTGGTGGTGAGGGTGATGGACTGGTGGTGAGGGTGATTGACTGGTGGTGAGAGTGATGGATTGGTGGTGAGGGTGATGGACTGGTGGTGAGGGTTATGGACTGGTGGTGAGGGTGATGGATTGGTGGGGAGGGTGGTGGACTGGTGGTGAGGGTGATGGACTGGTGGTGAGGGTGATGGACTGGTGGGGAGGGTGAAGGGCTGTGTTTCCAGAAGTCCATCTGTGTCCCCTCAGATGAACTCCCTTCCACACTTCCGTTGCTGGTGATGGTGTTGTGGTGAGGGTGAAGGATTGGTGGTGATGGTGATGGACTGGTGGTCAAGGTTAGTAAGGACTGGTGGTGAAGGTGAAGGACTGGCTGTGACGGTGATGGACTGGTGGTGAGTATGATGGACTGGTGTTGTGGGTGATGGACTGGTGGTGAGGGTGATGGACTAGCAGGGAGGGTGAGGGACTATGCTTCCAGAAGTCCATCTGTGTCCCCTCAGATGAACTCCCTTCCACACTTCTCTTGCTGGTGATGAATTGGTCGTGAGGGTGATGGACTGGTGGTGAGTGTGATGGACTGGTGGTGTGGGTGGTGGATTGGTGGTGAGGGTGATGGACTTGTAGGGAGGGTGAGGGACTATGTTTCCAGAAGTCCATTTGTGTCCCCTCAGATGAACTCCCTTCCACACTTCCCTTGCTGGTGATGAATTGGTTGTGAGGGTGATGGACTTAGTGGTGAGGGTGATGGACTGGTGGTTGTAGTTGTGTGTGTGTGTGTGTGTGTGTTTGCTTCCCCTAGTTCCATGTCTCCAGAAGTCCATCTGCGGGCCCTCAGATGAACTTCTTTCCTCACTTCCCCAGGTTCAGCAGGTGTTGGCCCCTCCCCAGTGACCTTTCTGGGTGGGAACTTGGTCTTGTCTAGCTGGTCTACTGTAGAGACTGTCCAGGTGGGTGGAATTACAGGAGGGGACACACAGAAATCTGCGTCCTCTAATTACACCCACCAAGACAGCCTGGAACAGTAGACCAGCCAGACGAGACTGAGCTGCCTCCCAACTCGGCCACCAAGCTGAGGTTACTGATATAAAATCTCGGACTTGTATTTATGTTTCATATCGTGTTTATGCTAATTTCTTTTGTATTTTTTTACTTAATTAGGTATGTAAGTGTTGTAATTTGTCGTTATGTCAACAAATAAACATATTTATGTAGCTTTGCATGAACTCTACACACACACACACACACACACACACACACACACACACACACACACACACACACACACACACACACACACACACACACACACACACACACACACACACACACACTTCAAGATTCATAATACTTTCATCACACTCTACTGTACCTGTAAACTCTAATTCTTACATTTACGTTCATTATCTTATATTCTAACACTTATGGCACTCAGGTGCACACATTTCCATGCACATATCTACACTGTCTCACTCGGATGTTTGAATTAAATTATATTACACAGGCAATGATGGGCAGATATGGAAATTGTTAAGTATATACAGTACTAGAATTCTGACAAAATGTGATTAAGAGTTCAAATGTATAGTGCATCGAATAGTATTTATATAGTATAGCTTACTATACTGTTCTATGCTTTAGTATAGTTTAGTATATATGTAGTATATAGTATAGTGAATATAGATATCCTTAATTATAAATTGGAATTTATAAAGCAGTGACAATTGACAAAAAACTTACTTTAGATACAGCAAGAAATACACTTATGAATTATCTTATGGAAGATAAGAAGTAATCAGAAATAATTAAGAAAGTCTCACTTTGTAGTTTTCATGTCTTCACGTCTGTTATCTTCACGTCTGTTATCTTCACGTCTGTTACCTTCACGTCTGTTATCTTCACGTCTGTTATCTTCACGTATGTTACCTTCACGTCTGTTATCTTCACGTCTGTTATCTTCACGTCTTTTTTCACTATTCTCGAAAAAAATATTCACAGTGACAAAGACAAAAAAAATAAAAATAAAAAATTCTCGAAAGAATTTAAGGACAATTTTGATGACTCGACGTCTTGACAAAAAGTATACACTTATGAATTATCTTATGGAAGGTAAGAAGTAACCAGAAATAAGTATTAATTAAGGAAATCTCACTTTGTAACTTTCGTGTCTTCATGTATGTTATCTTCGGTATACTGAAAAAAAATATTCACAAAGACAAAAAGAAAAATTCTGTGAAGAAATTAAGGACAATTTTGAAGACTCGACGTCTTGACAAAAAGTATTTCAAGTGTCGATGCCACAACCTGGCTGCTGGAACTCTCTTATTGTTTCTGATTCTCTTATTATGTATTATAATGTTGCTCCATTGTCCTCGTATATTACTGTATTATTCTTGTATGTTCTTGTACGGTACTTGTATATTGCTGAACTGTTCTGTTGCTCGTTATTGTACGTTTCTTATGTTTCTTATGTGTTACTGTTCTGTTTTTATGTGTAACTGCACTTTTCTTGTGTGTTAGTATATTATTGTACTCTTGAGTGTTATTACTGAGAGTGACTTTGTGTGCGTTAATCTAATATTCTTCTCTATTACTACCCTGTTCTTGCAATTACTACTATACCTTTCTTTTATGATATTGTGCTTATTGTATTCTTGTGTGCTGCTGTTTCGTTTTTGGGTAATACATTTCCGTTCCTCTAGTTGACGTACTTGTTGTATTGTTGACGTGCTTGTTGTATTGTTGACGTCAGCTCAAGATTCCACACCGGTGTTTACTACAAGAACTTCAATGATTCCCACTGCACCTTCGACAACAGTCTCTTACACTGGCATTTATATCTCCCTCAAGCAGGTATCTTGCTCCACTAAAATTTACCAATTGTAGGAAAATATCGTTAACAGAATATAGATAATTATGAAATGCTAATTAAATATTTGAAAACTTAAAAAAAATATATAAATATAATTTGCCAAGGAAATTAACTTTACCCTATTCATCATATAATAAATAACAAAACTTAAAAATATTATTAAAAATATTTCTGAAGTAAAATTAATGAAAATATCAAGTATAATAAGAAGTGAATGTATTTTCATTCAGTATATTATGTTTATTATGCTTAGCTATAGTATCTATAAAAGCAGCACCTGTCATCGAAGCAGGTGCTGCTCTGACAGCAGGTGCTGCTCTGACAGCAGGTGCTGCTCTGACAGCAGGTGCTGCTCTGACAGCAGGTGCTGCTCTGACAGCAGGTGCTGCTCTGACAGCAGGTGCTGCTCTGACAGCAGGTGCTGCTCTGACAGCAGGTGCTACTCCGACAGCAGGTGCTGCTCTGACAGCAGGTGCTGCTCTGACAGCAGGTGCTGCTCTGACAGCAGGTGCTGCTCTGACAGCAGGTGCTGCTCTGACAACAGGTGCTGCTCTGACAACAGGTGCTGCTCTGACAGCAGGTGCTGCTCTGACAGCAGGTGCTGCTCTGACAGCAGGTGCTGCTCTGACAGCAGGTGCTGCTCTGACAACAGGTGCTGCTCTGACAGCAGGTGCTGCTCTGACAGCAGGTGCTGCTCTGACAACAGGTGCTGCTCTGACAACAGGTGCTGCTTTGACAACAGGTGCTGTTGTAGACACACCGGAGGGTTAACACCCAAAAATCTTACTTCTATTCACTAGTTTAGGAGTTTGGCAAAACATGAAGTGTAATATTGACTACAATACAGACATTTTTCACAAGTATATTTACAGTCTGGACGAAAAATAATCATGACATAGAACATAACTGACGTAATACCTGCCAATACCTTAAATTAATCAGCTTGTCTAATTCCAACGCCAGATTAATCACATGAAAGTTACATCACATAAAGTACTTAAGACTCGTACATGTATCAAGGTGTACAACGCACTAACAAACAAGAGATAACAGATAACTAATCAGAGATGGTCTACAATATAAATTATATATATATATATGTATATATATATATATATATATATATATATATATATATATATATATATATATATATATATATATATATATATATATATATATATATATATATATATATATATATATATATATATATATATATATATATATATATATATATATATATATATATATATATATATATATATATATATATATATATATATATATATATATATATATATATATATATATATACATACATATATATATATATATATATATATATATATATATATATATATATATATATATATATATATATATATATATATATATATATATATATATATATATATATTTACATACATATATATATATATATATATATATATATATATATATATATATATATATATATATATATATATATATATATATATATATATATATATATGCAATAAGATCACAGTAAACATGTGATTTCAGAATATGCAAAACAACCACTGTGAAAGAATAGAGAAATTCCAAGCGCTTCCGTGACTATTCACATTATCAAGGATCTATGAAAGTAAAGCATCCAAGGAAGGTATATAAGGGGTCTGGCCAACACCAACCGTTGTGGGATCTGATAGTGAGGTGTTGGCCAGATCCTTTATATACCTTCCTTGGATGCTTTACTTTCATAGTTCCTTGCTAATGTGAGTAGTCACGAAAGCGCTTGAAATTTCTCTATTCTTTCACAGTGGTTGTTTTGCATATATATATATATATATATATATATATATATATATATATATATATATATATATATATATATATAGCAATAAGATCACAGTAAACAGGTGATTTTAAAATATGCAAAACAACCACTGTGAAAGAGTAGTGAAATTCCAAGCGCTTTAGTGACTACTCACATTGTTAGAGAACTATGATAGTTCCTTGACAATGTGAGTAGTCACGGAAGCGCTTGGAATTTCACTACTCTTTAACAGTGGTTGTTTTGCATGCATTTTAATATATATATATATACACGTGTACAGCATTTAGGACACGTTTCCACAATAAACCTTCCAAAATGTTGCGCAAGTATCTCGTTTACACACAATATAACGTACAGATACAATCATAGACGAAATTCCTACAACTCTAGCACAGATTTGAATTCACGAAGCTTGGTATGTAATAACTGTATTCACTTAGAATGTAGAATCAACTCTTTTCCTGAGTCTTAACAGTAGACATAAAACAACAATAGTATGCAGACTTACGTATATTTAAAAAAAGATTCACATAATTGTATAAATTTTCATTTCGGGGAAAAGTCGTCATGTTTATGTAGGTCTTATATTTCCCAGGCGACCTGTCACCCTTAGCTGTTGAATACTTCTCATTAAAATAATGATTCCATAACATTAGGATAATGGTAAATGTTTCATATCAAACTGTAAAATTTAATCACTGGGAGATAAATATAATATACCTCAGTGTCTTTAGAGGCGACCTTGTTGACCACTGCACCATAGAGCCGTAATATTCAGTTACAGCGTTTTACTTAGCAAGTCAATGGTAACGATGGTACTGGTCTGAACTGCACTAGAAGCCCTGGCTTCTGTCTTTATTGGTATTACTGTTGACGGTACTAGCGACTAATGTTTCTATCCCATCTGTTACCAACGCTGACTGCAGTTGTGACTAGTACAGTAACGTAACATACAAGAAAGGTGAACAAATACACAGCATTTCCCCAGAGAGGAGCTCAGCTTGTCAAATATGGCAACTACATGCAGCACTTCCATATATGATAATATAACAAGTGTTAAAAAATATATAGATACCGGTAGACGTTATAACAGGGATGGAGACACAGATATCTGCGGCCAGTAAATACGTCTACCCGGGTAGCCTGGAAACCTGGTTCAGCCGGAAGAGAACTTTCCAACCAGCCTGACCAACATGGTCAGGCAATCCAGTTAAAATTTTATTTTAATTATGTTTTATAGCTATTTACTTTATTTGACTTCTTCGCATGTTACTGTATCTCACAGCGTGATCTTTGTATCTCTGTTGTTACTGTATCTCACAGCATGATCTTGGTATCTCTGTTGTTACTGTATCTCACAGCGTGATCTTTGTATCTCTGTTGTTACTGTGTCTTATAACATGATCTTTGTATCTCACAGCGTGTTTTGTTACTGTATCTCACAGCGTGATCTTTGTATCTCTGTTGTTACTGTATCTCACAGCGTGATCTTTGTATCTCTGTTGTTACTGTATCTCACAGCGTGATCTTTGTATCTCTGTTGTTACTGTATCTCACAGCGTGATCTTTGTATCTCTGTTGTTACTGTATCTCACAGCATGATCTTTGTATCTCTGTTGTTACTGTGTCTTACAGCACGATCTTTGTATCTAATGTTACTGTGTATCACAACATGACCTTTATATCTCTGTTGTTACTGTATCTCACAGCATGATCTTTGTATCTCTGTTGTTACTGTGTCTTACAGCATGATCTTTGTATCTCTGTTGTTACTGTATCTCACAGCATGATCTTTGTATCTCTGTTGTTACTGTATCTCACAGCATGATACTTGTATCTCTGCTGTTACTGTGTCTTACAGCATGATCTTTGTATCTCTGTTGTTACTGTATCTCACAGCATGATTTTTGTATCTCTGTTACTGTGTCTTACAGCATGATCTTTGTATCTAATGTTACTGTGTATCACAACATGACCTTTATATTTCTCTTGTTACTGTATCTCACAGCATGATCTTTGTATCTCTGTATCTTAGACACATGTGTTTGTATCTTTACTGTACACAGTCTTCATCAGCCATGATCTTTTGTATGACCACATCTGTTGTGATACTGTTCTTCAAGATTCTCCTTTGTATGGACTGATGAAGCATGTGTGGCGAAACGTTTCTTTGTATCTCTGTTTCTCTGAACCATTCATCTACAAACCTGTCAGACACTGCAACTTCTTTACTTGTCTTCGCTTGCCTAATTCTTGGGCACGACCTACTTCAACATTGAACAAATGTTACACGACCTATGTCTCCTGCCAACGGTTTATAAGCTCCTTCTCAGCACGTATGCCGTATTCTATTCAAGACTGATGGACTGACCACATCGACTCAAGGTTGAGGGACTGATCCTCATTCTCCTCCTGTTCTTCAAGATTCTCCTTTGCATGGACTGATTGTGTGGCGAAACTGTACCCAAGAGTTGCACATGTGTCTAATTTATCAACATGTCGGTTCTCTGAACCATTCATCTACATCTCTGTTGTTACTGTGTCTCACAACATGACCTTTGTATCTCTGTTGGTATTTTGTCTCCCAGTGTGACCCTTGTATCACTGTTGTTACTGTATCTCACAGCGTGACCTTTGTATCTCTGTTGTTACTGTGTCTTACAGCACGATCTTTGTATCTAATGTTACTGTGTATCACATGACCTTTATATCTCTGTTGTTACTGTATCTCACAGCATGACCTTTGTATCTCTGTTGTTACTGTGTCTCACAGTGTGGTCTTTGTATCTCTGTTGTTACTGTGTCTCACAGCGTGACCTTTGTATCTCTGTTGTTACTGTGTCTTACAGCGTGACCTTTGTATCTCTGTTGTTACTGTTGTTACTGTGTCTCACAACATGACCTTTGCATCTCTGACCTTTGTATCTCTGTTGTTACTGTGTCTCACAACATGACCTTTGTATCTCTGCTGTTACTGTCTCACAACATGACCTTTGTATCTCTGTTGTTACTGCGTCTCACAGCGTGACCTTTGTATCTCTGTTACTGTGTCTCACAGCATGACCTTTATATCTCTGTTGTTACTGTGTCTCACAGCATGACCTTTATATCTCTGTTGTTACTGTGTCTCACAGCGTCTTACTCTGTTACTGTGTCTCACATGACCTTTGTATCTCTGTTGTTACTGTGTCTCATATCATGACCTTTATATCTCTGTTGTTACTGTGTCTCACAACATGACCTTTGTATCTCTGATGTTACTTTGTATCACAGTATGACCTTTGTATCTCTGTTGTAACTGTGTATCACAGGACCTTGATCTCTGTTGTTACTGTGTACACAGCATGACCTGTATCTCTGTTATTTGTGTATCACAGCATGACCTTTGATCTCTGTTGTATATTTGTTGTTTCTGTGTATCCCGGAATGATCTTTGTATCTGTTATTGTGTACAACAGTGTGATATGTGTACAACAGAGTGGTCTGTGCATCTCTCTTGTTATTGTGTACAACAGTGTGATCTTTGTATCTAGGTTTGTGTCTAGGTTCTCTCTCTCTCCTTTCTTCCCTACTTCTTTCTTTCTCTAGTTATTTCCTACCTACTTTGGTCTCTTTTACATATCTCTTATCTCTCTCATGCTCCCTTCGTCCATGTCTCAGTTACAATAAATAAAAACAGAAATAATTACTGAACACGGTTGAGATAGAGCAGGAAGCCAGTGACGTTGAGTGTCATAGTGGGTGACGGTCCTCTCTAGCGGCCCCACTCACAACTACCCTCCCTAGCGACCCCACTCACAACTACCCTCCCTAGCGGCCCCACTCACAACTACCCTCCCTAGCGACCCCACTCACAACTACCCTCCCTAGCGGCCCCACTCACAACTACCCTCCCTAGCGACCCCACTCACAACTACCCTCCCTAGCGACCCCACTCACAACTACCCTCCCTAGCGGCCCCACTCACAACTACCCTCCCTAGCGACCCCACTCACAACTACCCTCCCTAGCGACCCCACTCACAACTACCCTCCCTAGCGACCCCACTCACAACTACCCTCCCTAGCGGCCCCACTCACAACTACCCTCCCTAGCGACCCCACTCACAACTACCCTCCCTAGCGGCCCAACTCACAACTACCCTCCCTAGCGGCCCCACTCACAACTACCCTCCCTAGCGACCCCACTCACAACTACCCTCCCTAGCGACCCCACTCACAACTACCCTCCCTAGCGGCCCCACTCACAACTACCCTCCCGGCCCCACTAGCGACCCCACTCACAACTACCCTCCCTAGCGACCCCACTCACAACTACCCTCCCTAGCGACCCCACTCACAACTACCCTCCCTAGCGACCCCACTCACAACTACCCTCCCTAGCGCGGCCCCACTCACAACTACCCTCCCTAGCGACCCCACTCACAACTACCCTCCCTAGCGGCCCCACTCACAACTACCCTCCCTAGCGGCCCCACCACAACACTCACAACTACCCTCCCTAGCGGCCCCACTCACAACTACCCTCCCTAGCGACCCCACTCACAACTACCCTCCCTAGCGACCCCACTCACAACTACCCTCCCTAGCGACCCCACTCACAACTACCCTCCCTAGCGACCCCACTCACAACTACCCTCCCTAGCGACCCCACTCACAACTACCCTCCCTAGCGGCCCCACTCACAACTACCCTCCCTAGCGACCCCACTCACAACTACCCTCCCTAGCGACTCACAACTACCCTCCCTAGCGACCCCACTCACAACTACCCTCCCTAGCGACCCCACTCACAACTACCCTCCCTAGCGGCCCCACTCACAACTACCCTCCCTAGCGACCCCACTCACAACTACCCTCCCTAGCGACCCCACTCACAACTACCCTCCCTAGCGGCCCCACTCACAACTACCCTCCCTAGCGACCCCACTCACAACTACCCTCCCTAGCGGCCCCACTCACAACTACCCTCCCTAGCGGCCCCACTCACAACTACCCTCCCTAGCGACCCCACTCACAACTACCCTCCCTAGCGGCCCCACTCACAACTACCCTCCCTAGCGGCCCCACTCACAACTACCCTCCCTAGCGACCCCACTCACAACTACCCTCCCTAGCGACCCCACTCACAACTACCCTCCCTAGCGACCCCACTCACAACTACCCTCCCTAGCGACCCCACTCACAACTACCCTCCCTAGCGACCCCACTCACAACTACCCTCCCTAGCGACCCCACTCACAACTACCCTCCCTAGCGACCCCACTCACAACTACCCTCCCTAGCGACCCCACTCACAACTACCCTCCCTAGCGACCCCACTCACAACTACCCTCCCTAGCGACCCCACTCACAACTACCCTCCCTAGCGACCCCACTCACAACTACCCTCCCTAGCGACCCCACTCACAACTACCCTCCCTAGCGACCCCACTCACAACTACCCTCCCTAGCGACCCCACTCACAACTACCCTCCCTAGCGACCCCACTCACAACTACCCTCCCTAGCGACCCCACTCACAACTACCCTCCCTAGCGACCCCACTCACAACTACCCTCCCTAGCGACCCCACTCACAACTACCCTCCCTAGCGACCCCACTCACAACTACCCTCCCTAGCGACCCCACTACACTAGCGACCCCACTAACAACTACCCTCCCTAGCGACCCCACTCACAACTACCCTCCCTAGCGACCCCACTCACAACTACCCTCCCTAGCGACCCCACTCACAACTACCCTCCCTAGCGACCCCACTCACAACTACCCTCCCTAGCGACCCCACTCACAACTACCCTCCCTAGCGACCCCACTCACAACTACCCTCCCTAGCGACCCCACTCACAACTACCCTCCCTAGCGACCCCACTCACAACTACCCTCCCTAGCGACCCCACTCACAACTACCCTCCCTAGCGACCCCACTCACAACTACCCTCCCTAGCGACCCCACTCACAACTACCCTCCCTAGCGACCCCACTCACAACTACCCTCCCTAGCGACCCCACTCACAACTACCCTCCCTAGCGACCCCACTCACAACTACCCTCCCTAGCGACCCCACTCACAACTACCCTCCCTAGCGGCCCCACTCACAACTACCCTCCCTAGCGACCCCACTCACAACTACCCTCCCTAGCGACCCCACTCACAACTACCCTCCCTAGCGACCCCACTCACAACTACCCTCCCTAGCGACCCCACTCACAACTACCCTCCCTAGCGACCCCACTCACAACTACCCTCCCTAGCGACCCCACTCACAACTACCCTCCCTAGCGACCCCACTCACAACTACCCTCCCTAGCGACCCCACTCACAACTACCCTCCCTAGTGACCGCACTCACAACTACCCTCCCTAGCGGCCCCACTCACAACTACCCTCCCTAGCGACCCCACTCACAACTACCCTCCCTAGTGACCGCACTCACAACTACCCTCCCTAGCGGCCCCACTCACAACTACCCTCCCTAGCGACCCCACTCACAACTACCCTCCCTAGAGACCCCACTCACAACTACCCTCCCTAGCGGCCCCACTCACAACTACCCTCCCTAGCGACCCCACTCACAACTACCCTCCCTAGTGGCCCCACTCACAACTACCCTCCCTAGCGACCCCACTCACAACTACCCTCCCTAGTGACCGCACTCACAACTACCCTCCCTAGCGGCCCCACTCACAACTACCCTCCCTAGCGACCCCACTCACAACTACCCTCCCTAGCGGCCCCACTCACAACTACCCTCCCTAGCGACCCCACTCACAACTACCCTCCCTGGCGACCACACTCACAACTACCCTCCATAGCGACCCCACTCACAACTACCCTCCCTAGCGACCCCACTCACAACTACCCTCCCTAGCGACCCCACTCACAACTAAACTCCCTAGCGACCCCACTCACAACTACCCTCCCTAGCGACCCCACTCACAACTACCCTCCATAGTGACCGCACTCACAACTACCCTCCCTAGCAAACCCACTCACAACTACCCTCCCTAGCGACCCCAATCACAACTACCCTCCCTAGTGACCCCACTCACAACTACCCTCCCTAGCGACCCCACTCACAACTACCCTCCCTAGTGACCCCACTCACAACTACCCTCCCTAGCGACCCCACTCACAACTACCCTCCCTAGCGACCCCACTCACAGCTACCCTCCCTAGCGACCCCACTCACAACTACCCTCCCTAGCGACCCCACTCACAACTACCCTCCCTAGCGACCCCACCCACAACTACCCTCCCTAGTGACCGCACTCACAACTACCCTCCCTAGCGGCCCCACTCACAACTACCCTCCCTAGCGACCCCACTCACAACTACCCTCCCTAGCGACCCCACTCACAACTACCCTCCCTAGTGACCCCACTCACAACTACCCTCCCTAGCGACCCCACTCACAACTACCCTCCCTAGCGACCCCACTCACAACTACCCTCCCTAGCGACCCCACTCACAACTACCCTCACTAGCGACCCCACTCACAACTACCCTCCCTAGCGACCCCACTCACAACTACCCTCCCTAGTGACCGCACTCACAACTACCCTCCCTAGCGGCCCCACTCACAACTACCCTCCCTAGCGACCCCACTCACAACTACCCTCCCTAGCGGCCCCACTCACAACTACCCTCCCTAGTGACCGCACTCACAACTACCCTCCCTAGCGACCCCACTCACAACTACCCTCCCTAGTGACCCCACTCACAACTACCCTCCCTAGTGACCGCACTCACAACTACCCTCCATAGCGACCCCACTCACAACTACCCTCCCTAGTGACCCCACTCACAACTACCCTCCCTAGTGACCCCACTCACAACTACCCTCCCTAGCGGCCCCACTCACAACTACCCTCCCTAGTGACCGCACTCACAACTACCCTCCCTAGTGACCGCACTCACAACTACCCTCCCTAGCGACCCCACTCACAACTACCCTCCCTAGTGACCGCACTCACAACTACCCTCCCTAGTGACCGCACTCACAACTACCCTCCCTAGTGACCGCACTCACAACTACCCTCCCTAGCGACCCCACTCACAACTACCCTCCCTAGTGACCCCACTCACAACTACCCTCCCTAGCGGCCCCACTCACAACTACCCTCCCGAGTGACCCCACTCACAACTACCCTCCCTAGCGACCCCACTCACAACTACCCTCCCTAGCGACCCCACTCACAACTACCCTCCCTAGTGACCCCACTCACAACTACCCTCCCTAGCGGCCCCACTCACAACTATCCTCCCTAGTGACCCCACTCACAACTACCCTCCCTAGTGACCCCACTCACAACTACCCTCCCTAGTGACCGCACTCACAACTACCCTCCCTAGCGGCCCCACTCACAACTACCCTCCCTAGCGACCCCACTCACAACTACCCTCCCTAGTGACCCCACTCACAACTACCCTCCCTAGCGGCCCCACTCACAACTACCCTCCCTAGCGACCCCACTCACAACTACCCTCCCTAGCGACCCCACTCACAACTACCCTCCCTAGCGACCCCACTCACAACTACCCTCCCTAGCGACCCCACTCACAACTACCCTCCCCAGCGACCCCACTCACAACTACCCTCCCTAGCGGCCCCACTCACAACTACCCTCCCTAGCGACCCCACTCACAACTACCCTCCCTAGTGACCCCACTCACAACTACCCTCCCTAGCGGCCCCACTCACAACTACCCTCCCTAGCGACCCCACTCACAACTACCCTCCCTAGCGGCCCCACTCACAACTACCCTCCCTAGCGACCCCACTCAACTCTACCCTCCCTAGCGACCACACTCACAACTACCCTCCCTAGCGACCCCACTCACAACTACCCTCCCTAGCGACCCCACTCACAACTACCCTCCCTAGCGACCCCACTCACAACTACCCTCCCTAGCGACCCCACTCACAACTACCCTCCCTAGTGACCGCACTCACAACTACCCTCCCTAGCGGCCCCACTCACAACTACCCTCCCTAGCGACCCCACTCACAACTACCCTCCCTAGCGACCCCACTCACAACTACCCTCCCTAGTGACCCCACTCACAACTACCCTCCCTAGCGACCCCACTCACAACTACCCTCCCTAGCGACCCCACTCACAACTACCCTCCCTAACGTCCCCACTCACAACTACCCTCCCTAGCGACCCCACTCACAACTACCCTCCCTAGCGACCCCACTCACAACTACCCTCCCTAGTGACCGCACTCACAACTACCCTCCCTAGCGGCCCCACTCACAACTACCCTCCCTAGCGACCCCACTCACAACTACCCTCCCTAGTGACCGCACTCACAACTACCCTCCCTAGCGGCCTCACTCACAACTACCCTCCCTAGCGACCCCACTCACAACTACCCTCCCTAGTGACCGCACTCACAACTACCCTCCCTAGCGGCCCCACTCACAACTACCCTCCCTAGCGACCCCACTCACAACTACCCTCCCTAGTGACCGCACTCACAACTACCCTCCCTAGCGACCCCACTCACAACTACCCTCCCTAGTGACCGCACTCACAACTACCCTCCCTAGCGGCCCCACTCACAACTACCCTCCCTAGCGACCCCACTCACAACTACCCTCCCTAGCGGCCCCACTCACAACTACCCTCCCTAGCGACCCCACTCACAACTACCCTCCCTAGCGACCACACTCACAACTACCCTCCCTAGCGACCCCACTCACAACTACCCTCCCTAGCGACCCCACTCACAACTAAACTCCCTAGCGACCCCACTCTCAACTACCCTCCCTAGCGACCCCACTCACAACTACCCTCCATAGTGACCGCACTCACAACTACCCTCCCTAGCAAACCCACTCACAACTACCCTCCCTAGCGACCCCACTCACAACTACCCTCCCTAGTGACCCCACTCACAACTACCCTCCCTAGCGACCCCACTCACAACTACCCTCCCTAGTGACCCCACTCACAACTACCCTCCCTAGCGACCCCACTCACAACTACCCTCCCTAGCGACCCCACTCACAGCTACCCTCCCTAGCGACCCCACTCACAACTACCCTCCCTAGCGACCCCACTCACAACTACCCTCCCTAGCGACCCCACTCACAACTACCCTCCCTAGTGACCGCACTCACAACTACCCTCCCTAGCGGCCCCACTCACAACTACCCTCCCTAGCGACCCCACTCACAACTACCCTCCCTAGCGACCCCACTCACAACTACCCTCCCTAGCGACCCCACTCACAACTACCCTCCCTAGTGACCCCACTCACAACTACCCTCCCTAGCGACCCCACTCACAACTACCCTCCCTAGCGACCCCACTCACAACTACCCTCCCTAGCGACCCCACTCACAACTACCCTCCCTAGCGACCCCACTCACAACTACCCTCCCTAGCGACCCCACTCACAACTACCCTCCCTAGTGACCGCACTCACAACTACCCTCCCTAGCGGCCCCACTCACAACTACCCTCCCTAGCGACCCCACTCACAACTACCCTCCCTAGCGGCCCCACTCACAACTACCCTCCCTAGTGACCGCACTCACAACTACCCTCCCTAGCGACCCCACTCACAACTACCCTCCCTAGTGACCCCACTCACAACTACCCTCCCTAGTGACCGCACTCACAACTACCCTCCATAGCGACCCCACTCATAACTACCCTCCCTAGTGACCCCACTCACAACTACCCTCCCTAGTGACCCCACTCACAACTACCCTCCCTAGCGGCCCCACTCACAACTACCCTCCCTAGTGACCGCACTTACAACTACCCTCCCTAGTGACCGCACTTACAACTACCCTCCCTAGTGACCGCACTTACAACTACCCTCCCTAGTGACCGCACTTACAACTACCCTCCCTAGTGACCGCACTCACAACTACCCTCCCTAGTGACCGCACTTACAACTACCCTCCCTAGCGACCCCACTCACAACTACCCTCCCTAGTGACCCCACTCACAACTACCCTCCCTAGCGGCCCCACTCACAACTACCCTCCCTAGTGACCCCACTCACAACTACCCTCCCTAGAGACCCCAATCACAACTACCCTCCCTAGCGACCCCACTCACAACTACCCTCCCTAGTGACCCCACTCACAACTACCCTCCCTAGCGGCCCCACTCACAACTATCCTCCCTAGTGACCCCACTCACAACTACCCTCCCTAGTGACCCCACTCACAACTACCCTCCCTAGTGACCGCTCTCACAACTACCCTCCCTAGCGGCCCCACTCACAACTACCCTCCCTAGCGACCCCACTCACAACTACCCTCCCTAGTTACCCCACTCACAACTACCCTCCCTAGCGGCCCCACTCACAACTACCCTCCCTAGCGACCCCACTCACAACTACCCTCCCTAGCGACCCCACTCACAACTACCCTCCCTAGCGACCCCACTCACAACTACCCTCCCTAGCGACCCCACTCACAACTACCCTCCCCAGCGACCCCACTCACAACTACCCTCCCTAGCGGCCCCACTCACAACTACCCTCCCTAGCGACCCCACTCACAACTACCCTCCCTAGTGACCCCACTCACAACTACCCTCCCTAGCGACCCCACTCACAACTACCCTCCCTAGCGACCCCACTCACAACTACCCTCCCTAGCGACCCCACTCACAACTACCCTCCCTAGTGACCGCACTCACAACTACCCTCCCTAGCGACCCCACTCACAACTACCCTCCCTAGTGACAGCACTCACTACTACCCTCCCTAGCAACCCCACTCACAACTACCCTCCCTAGCGACCCCACTCACAACTACCCTCCCTAGCGACCCCACTCACAACTACCCTCCCTAGCGACCCCACTCACAACTACCCTCCCTAGTGACCGCACTCACAACTACCATCCCTAGCGACCCCACTCACAACTACCCTCCCTAGTGACCCCACTCACAACTACCCTCTCTAGCGACCCCACTCACAACTACCCTCCCTAGTGACCGCACTCACAACTACCCTCCCTAGCGACCCCACTCACAACTACCCTCCCTAGTGACCGCACTCACAACTACCCTCCCTAGCGACCCCACTCACAACTACCCTCCCTAGTGACCGCACTCACAACTACCCTCCCTAGTGACCGCACTCACAACTACCCTCCCTAGTGACCGCACTCACAACTACCCTCCCTAGCGACCCCACTCACAACTGTCTGTGTAGTGACTTTCAGGTTTACTTTGTTTAGTTCACTAGGTTCACTGGTGTTTGATTCACTAGGTTCACTGGTGTTTGGTTCACTAGGTTCACTGGTGTTTGATTCACTAGGTTCACTGGTGTTTAGTTCACTAGGTTCACTGGTGTTTGATTCACTAGGTTCACTGGTGTTTGGTTCACTAGGTTCACTGGTGTTTGATTCACTAGGTTCACTGGTGTTTTTTTCACTAGGTTCACTGGTGTTTGATTCACTAGGTTCACTGTTGTTTGATTCACTAGGTTCACTGGTGTTTGATTCACTAGGTTCACTGGTGTTTGATTCACTAGGTTCATTGGTGTTTGATTCACTAGGTTCACTGTTGTTTGATTCACTAGGTTCACTGGTGTTTGATTCACTAGTTTCACTGTTGTTTGATTCACTAGGTTCACTGGTGTTTGATTCACTAGGTTCACTGTTGTTTGATTCACTAGGTTCACTGTTGTTTGATTCACTAGGTTCACAGTTGTTTGATTCACTAGGTTCACTGTTGTTTGATTCACTAGGTTCACAGTTGTTTGATTCACTAGGTTCACTGGTGTTTGATTCACTAGGTTCACTGTTGTTTGATTCACTAGGATCACTGGTGTTTGATTCACTAGGATGTTTAGTTCACTAAGTTGTGCATTGATGTACTGTGGTGTTTAGATGTTAGTGTATATTACACTAGTGTAGTACGCTTTGTTGTGTTTTGTAAATGTTAGTTTATATTACACTACAGTAGTACATTACGTTACATTGCTATGTGTATGTTAGTGTATAATACACTAGTGTAGTACACTGTGATGTGATGTTGGGATTTATCATACATTACATCATGACTGGAGTGTGACACTGTGTGGTGTTTACTATACTCTAAATATTTATGTTATAATGTTTACCTGATGATAATATCGAAGTGGATTGTGGTCTTACCATCGTGCACAACATAGTACATTGTGGTCTTACCATCGTGCACAACATAGTACATTGTGGTCTTACCATCGTGCACAACATAGTACATTGTGGTCTTACCATCGTGAACAACATAGTACATTGTGGTCTTACCATCGTGAACAACATAGTACATTGTGGTCTTACCATCGTGAACAACATAGTACATTGTGGTCTTACCATCGTGAACAACATAGTACATTGTGGTCTTACCATCGTGCACAACATAGTACATTGTGGTCTTACCATCGTGCACAACATAGTACATTGTGGTCTTACCATCGTGCACAACATAGTACATTGTGGTCTTACCATCGTGCACAACATAGTACATTGTGGTCTTACCATCGTGCACAACATAGTACATTGTGGTCTTACCATAGTGCACAACATAGTACATTATGGTCTTATCATCGTGCACAACATAGTACATTGTGGTCTTACCATAGTGCACAACATAGTACATTGTGGTCTTACCATCGTGCACAACATAGCAGATTGTGGTCTTACCATCGTGCACAACATAGTACATTGTGGTCTTACCATCGTGCACAACATAGTACATTGTGGTCTTACCATCGTGCACAACATAGTACATTGTGGTCTTACCATCGTGCACAACATAGTACATTGTGGTCTTACCATCGTGCACAACATAGTACATTGTGTTCTTACCATCGTGCACAACATAGCAGATTGTGGTCTTACTATCGTGCACAACATAGTACATTGTGGTCTTACCATCGTGCACAACATAGTACATTGTGGTCTTACCATCGTGCGCAACATAGTACATTGTGGTCTTACCATCGTGCACAACATAGTACATTGTAGTCTTACCATCGTGCACAACATAGCAGATTGTGGTCTTACCATCGTGCACAACATAGTACATTGTGTTCTTACCATCGTGCACAACATAGCAGATTGTGGTCTTACTATCGTGCACAACATAGTACATTGTGGTCTTACCATCGTGCACAACATAATACATTGTGGTCTTACCATCGTGCACAACATAGTACATTTTGGTCTTACCATCGTGCACAACATAGCAGATTGTGGTCTTACTATCGTGCGCTACATAATACATTGTGGTCTTACCATCGTGCACTACATAATACATTGTGGTCTTACCATCGTGCACAACATAGCACATTGTGGTCTTACCATCGTGCACAACATAGTACATTGTGGTCTTACCATCGTGAACAACATAGTACATTGTGGTCTCACCATCGTGCACAACATAGTACATTGTGGTCTTACCATCGTGCACAACATAGTACATTGTGGTCTTACCATCGTGCACAACATAGTACATTGTGGTCTTACCATCGTGCACTACATAATACATTGTGGTCTTACCATCGTGCACAACATAGTACATTGTGGTCTTACCATCGTGCACAACATAGTACATTGTGGTCTTACCATCGTGCACAACATAGCAGATTGTGGTCTTACCATCGTGCACAACATAGTACATTGTGGTCTTACCATCGTGCACAACATAGTACATTGTGGTCTTACCATCCTGCACAACATAGTACATTGTGGTCTTACCATCGTGCACAACATAGCAGATTGTGGTCTTACGATCGTGCACAACATAGTACATTGTGGTCTTACCATCGTGCACAACATAGTACATTGTGGTCTTACCATCGTGCACAACATAGCAGATTGTGGTCTTACTATCGTGCGCTACATAGTAGATTGTGGTCTTACCATCGTGCACAACATAGTACATTGTGGTCTTACCATCGTGCACTACATAGTACATTGTGGTCTTACCATCGTGCACAACATAGTACATTGTGGTCTTACCATCGTGAACAACATAGTACATTGTGGTCTTACCATCGTGCACAACATAGTACATTGTGGTCTTACCATCGTGAACAACATAGCACATTATGGTCTTACCATCGTGCACTACATAGTACATTGTGGTCTTACCATCGTGCACTACATAGTGCATTGTGGTCTTACCATCGTGCACTACATAGTACACTGTGGTCTTACCATCGTAAACAACATAGTACATTGTGGTCTTACTGACCATCGTGCACAACACAGTACATTGTGGTCTAACAGTCCATAATGCACAATATACTACATTGTGGTCTAACAGACCATCGTGCACAACACAGTATATTGTGGTCTAACAGACCATCGTGCACAACACAGTACATTGTGGTCTAACAGACCATCGTGCACAACACAGTACAGTGTGGTCTAACAGACCATCGTGCACATCACAGTACATTGTGGTCTAACAGTCCATCGTGCACAACACAGTACTGTGTGGTCTAACAAACCATCGTGCGCAACACAGTACATTGTGGTCTAACAGACCATCGTGCACAACACAGTACAGTGTGGTCTAACAGACCATCGTGCACAACACAGTACAGTGTGGTCTAACAGGCCATCGTGCACAACACAGTACATTGTGGTCTAACAGACCATCGTGCACAACACAGTACAGTGTGGTCTAACAGACCATCGTGCACAACACAGTACATTGTGGTCTAACAGACCATCGTGCACAACACAGTACAGTGTGGTCTAACAGACCATCGTGCACATCACAGTACATTGTGGTCTAACAGACGATCGTGCACAACACAGTACAGTGTGGTCTTACTGACCATCGTGCACAACACAGTACAGTGTGGTCTAACAGACCATCGTGCACAACACAGTACATTGTGGTCTAACAGACCATCGTGCACAACACAGTACAGTGTGGTCTAACAGACCATCGTGCACAACACAGTACAGTGTGGTCTAACAGACCATCGTGCACAACACAGTACAGTGTGGTCTAACAGACCATCGTGCACAACATAATAATTAAATATAAACTACCATTTTATAAGTATCAACTTTCGAGTTTTTCCAGTGGTAAATCTTTGTAAAAAGTTGTATTGATTTATAATACAACTAACAAGAATTGTTCAGTCTTAAGACTTGAAACATTTTGATATATTTTCTACTTCCGGTGAGAATATGTTGCATTATATCCTTGAAGTATTCATTAGCAGTTGGGTTTTATTAGGGAAAAAGTTTTTAATGACTCACTCTATCACCTCTGCTGTAGATTTTGATAGAAGATGATTTATAAATAAAAAGTTCTTGAACTCATTTGTTTTCCAATGACTAAAAATCCTGACAAGTTAGCTGAACTTTGACGTCAAATTTGAATCAGTATGTTTATTTTACATAGGAACATCTTCAGAGGTAGAAAAGACTTACAAACATTAATTAAGGCGAAATATATACACTAATAGCTGTTTAAAAATAAGAAATCTCTAATTTAAATACTTTGCATGCAGTGCCCAAAATGCTGTTGATATTATTCTTTCAACAATGAGGATTTCTCTGCGGAGTACCATCAGGAACATAAATGTACGCTTTTCCTAATAGCCGATGGTCTGTAACAAATGTATAACAGCTAAGAATTCACTGTATTTTCTAGATTTTTGGGACTCCCTGAGGCTGGCAGCTACACCTGTGTGTAGTTGTTAAAGGAAAACTGTTTTGGATGAGAAGCCTGATAGACAATTCAATAGTCTGCCTCCATTAATGATATTTGGAGCGTAAACAAGATTATTCTTTGAGGTGTTGCTACAAATTTACTGGATGCCAAACAATAAGACACGAATCCAGGAAATGCTGTCTGTGATACCTTACAGGTACATATACCTCTTAGTGTGACGGTAACTGTAGCTTCGTCCCAATAACTATCTTTTGTAACTATTTTAAAAGGTTCGTTTAGAACCACCGCAACCACTGTTAGTGATTCAGCCTTCACTGTGATGTTTTGCACTCTAGTGCTTTAGAAACTACTCTACCAATTGTCTTTTCTAGGCAAACAGACTCAGCTTCGCTCTTTTCATTATGTGGTGGTATAAGACAAACTTTCTTGGGAGACAGACGGAGAGGTGTATGTATGGGGTTGTGGCTACTTCTTAAACAGTTATCTTGAAAAAATTCAAGTCGTCGTAGATGATCTTAGCTGGAGTAGCATGTGGCACTACCTGGTTGTACACTTCACATAAGTGCACTGAGGTTTTTTTTTTTATTAGAGCTTTCCACTTTTTGGGATAGTGAAATCCAACTTCACTATGACTGTGAAGCTAAACAGACGGTCACCTGGGTGCATTGTGCTGTCTACATGAAAGGAACTTAGCAAACAACACTTTTCCCTTTGTAATAAACTTCGAGGTATTCATTACCTGCGAGGTATTCAGATATACTCCAGAAACGCCACTAAGGGCTTCAGTCTCCGAAAATTTAATTAACATAGATGAATGTAAACCTAAATGAGAGAAGCGTACGACGACGTTTCGGTCCGACTTGGACCATTGACAAAGTCACACTAACCAGAGGTACGAACGAACGAACGAAAGTTCAGGTAAGATCCCAAATGGGATGAGCGGGGAAGACGGGACAGACGAAGAACAGTGCTGGAGAGGAGTGTTCTTAGTCGTAGAAATAGAGCCAGGGCTTAACCCAGCAGCGAGGCGATCGTGGGACAGATATTGAGAAGAGAAATTCAGGCTCTTCTGTTGGGACTCCGGTGGGGTGAGCGGGAAGGAAGGGACATGCGACGTTTAGAGCTAGAGAGGAGTGTAGAACTGAGCCATGTCTTAACCCAAAGGGTAAGGCGAACGTGGATCAGAGAATGGTACCTGTCATAGAAGGTACCTCTCGGAGAATCCAAGGTTATTTGTAAATAGGGTTAGGAGCAGGATCATGCAAGGAGTAGAAAAGGTTGTGTTGGTTTGTGGGTCTGCGAATGTCTTCGTCAAGGAGAGAGGTCCAGTAGTCATGTCGTGTCACGAGTTTGTCAATCAGTCTGTCACTGAGCGTCTTCCAGTACATATTCAGCGCAGGGATGTCTAACTGGGCATGTAGAGACTAGTATGTGGCGAAGTTCTCCCATCTGATATCAAGCACCCAGCGCAGCGCCTTGTTCTGGACACGCTGCAGTTTAAGTAAGTTTGTTTTTGCTGCAAGAGAGAGGGCTAGAGGAGAGTAAGTTATCAGAGGACGTATAAGGGATTTGTAGAGGTGTAGTTTGGTGCGTTGAGAGGCATGTTTCAGCTTGTAGAGGCCCGCAAGGGCCTTAATAGCTATTGCATGCCTTGAGTGAATGTGTCCGTGTAAGCGTAGAAGGGTGTCAAGATTAACGCCAAGGACAGTGACAGATTGTGTCATGGGGATGTAAGTGCGGGTGTCAGCTGTTCTGAGCTCGACAGGTAATGGGGGATCACGTTTTCTGTAGTTAAAATATGTAATGCTGGATTTAGCTGCATTGGTTTTGATCCTCCATTTTTGTTCCCAGATGGCTATCCTGTCGACCTCATTTTGTGTTTTGTGTGTGAGTGTATCTATATTTGCATGAGTGATAAGTTGTGTAATGTCGTCTGCATAGGCTAGTGTGATGGAGTTTTGGTATACAGGTGTTGGAATGTCGTTAGTGTATAAAATGTAGAGGGTAGGGGAGAGGACAGATCCCTGGGGTACTCCACCATTTAGTGTGAAGTAGTCAGAGTAACAGCCTTGGAATTTGATTCTCATGGTACTGCCGTCTAGGAAGTTGCAGAGGAGTTTACGAGTAGTGAGAGGCAGGTTAAAGTTAGCGCAGAGTTTGTACTTGAGGCCTTGGTGCCAGACAGTGTCAAAAGCTTTTTCAACGTCTTTTGCAACCAGGGCTGTCCTGTTTCTTTGTTCTGTGTTCATGTGGATGTAGTTGAGAATGATGTTAATGGCATCTTGTGTGGATCTGTGTGTTCTGAAGCCAAACTGACCATCAGAAAGTAGAGAGTTGTGTTCCAGGTATCTGCGAAGGCGATGGTTGATGAGTTTTTCAAAGAGTTTACTTAAAGTTTCGAGGAGGCTGATAGGGCGATAATTTCTAGGATCAGAGTGGTCTTTTTTGGGTTTAGGAAGGAGGATAGCAGTAGCAGCTTTGAAGAGGGAAGGGAAGTATCCAGAGGCAAGGGAGGCATTGAGGAGGTTTGTGTAGGCAGTAATGATAGAGTCAGGAAGGTGTTTTAGGATAATATGGTTTAGGCCAGAGGCGCCAGGAGCCTTGGGAGGAAGGTGTCTGAGGAGAGTTTTAATGTCTGTGTTGGTGAAAGGAGTCTCGAGTTCTTGGGAGGAGGTAAGAGAGTCTAGATGAATGTGGCTATCTGGTGTTGTATCTTGTGTGTGTGCAGTGTTCCAATGTTCTATGTTGTGAATGTGTTGAATAACGTTAGGGTGAGGTCGGTGAGGGTGGAAGATGTTCTCCCAGATGTGTTTGAAGATGTTGGTAGCAGCCTGCTGGTCTGAGATGTGTGTGTTGTTATGGGTGATGTGTTTGAATTTGTTGGTGGGAGTAGTGCCTCTTATTTTTTTGATAAAGTTCCAGAAGGCTTTAGTGTTTTTAATACGCTGTTTGTCAGCTTGTTGTATGAGTTGTGACCAGTGATTGTTGTGGTCTTGGTCTAGACTGTGTAGAATGTTGTTTCTAAGGTAAGTGAGATCTAATCGAACTTGATTAAATCTGTGTGTGTTGTAGAGGAAGCGGTTGTGGTAGCAGATAATTAGTCTTCTTGTTCTGAGTGACGGTTTGAAGGAATAACGAGTGGTGTGAGTTTTCTTTGGTATTGCGTTGTTGGCTGCTTGTGTAATGGTGTCCTGGATGAGATCAAGTTGAGTATCGATGTCAGAGATAGGTTTGTTGTTATAGTCATAGGTGAGGTTAATATTGTCTATGTGTTGTTTGAAAGCATCCCAGTCAGCGTTCTTGTAGGAGAAGGAAGGTGTGGTTGGAATGAGGATAGGGTTGGAGGAGATGTGCAAGATGACTGGGATGTGATCAGAGCCTGTAATAGGGCCAGGTGAGATGTAGTGTTGAAATAGAGAACTGGCTCGGTTTGCCAGAATGATGTCTGGTTTGCCTTGGCCCGTGTGATTGAAGAAGGTATTGAAGTCTGGGCCGAGATGAATTAGGTGTTTATGGTTAGTGAAGTTGAGTAATTGGTGACCAAGTTGGTTGTTACTGGTGTGATGAAAGGCGGTGTGTTTGGCATTCATGTCAGTTAGTAGGTATGTTGGTGTGTTGGTGTAGTTGAAGACTAAGGAAAGGTCGTGTATGTTGAGAATAGTGTTTGGGCGAGCATAGGTGGTGAAAAAGATAAAGGGGCCAAGGTGGGTGTGTATTCTGACTGCAAGACAGTGTTGGTGAATAAAAGGGATTGGGGGAGATTCGTGTTTTATGTTGGATTTGACAAGGATGGCAACCCCATCGTGGGGATCATAGGGGGACTGTAGTGTAGTATAACCATAATGGCGGATACGTTGAGGGGCTTTGAGGCAGGTACTGTTTAGCAAAACAATATCTGGTCTCTCTGCTTCAAGGAACTCGGCCAGTAGGTGTCTAATAGTAAAGTAAGAACGTACGTTGAACTGAATCACTTTAAACATGATTTAATGGTTTCGTCATAGCAAAGTTAATGTCGGAGGAGTTTGAATTAAAACCCGTGATAGTGGTGTCATCAGTGGATGCGAGTTTGTAGGTGTTACGGACCCGTTTCCTGGAGGGGGAGGAAGAGATGGATCTGTTTTTATGTTCTTTTGTATGTCTGTCAGAAGTTGGGGCAGGTTTGGGTTTGAGTGGATTTTGTCTGGAGGAGGTGGAGTTGGACCTGGATGAAGTTTTGGTTGTGGTGGAGGAGTGGGCAAAGGTAGATGCAGAGGAAGTGGAAGCTTTGGTAGGGGATGAGGAAGTGGAAGCTATGGTACTGGGTAAGGAAGCGGAAGCTTTGGTTGGGGATGAGGAAGTGGGTAAGGAGGTCGGGGGAGGGGTGGTCGTAGCAGCAGCAGTAGGGGTGTTGGTGGGAGGGGTGGAAGTAGTGAAGAGGGGTAGGGGGGAGGAGAGCTGGTGGGTGTAGGAAGTGGGGGGGTGGGAGAGAGGGAGGAGGTAGAGGTTGTAGGGGGCTTAGAAGAGAAGCAGGAAGGAGGGATAATTAAAGAGGGAAGATTGTTAGCGGACAAGATTAGGTTAAGGACATGTGAGTAGTCTGATTGGTAGGCTTGAGAGATTACCATCGCAGAGTGGGCAGCAGTGGCGAGTTGGCAGTTAGTTTTGTAGTCTAGTGTGGGTGTAGGTGTAGAAGGAGAGGTGATTGTAGTCTGTGTGTTGGTGTTTGAAGTGTGTAGAGTAGGAGGGGTAGACCAAGTGCGTGGGGTAACCCAGGCATTGGGGGTAGGGGTGGAAGGTATTGTAGGAGGGGGAGGTGCAGGGAAGGGGTTGGGGAGGGAGGGAGGTTGGCTTTCTCTGAGGGTGGAGAGAATGTTTTTTCTAGTAGGGCAGGAATTTGCAACTGCAGTGTGTGACCCACCGCAGTTAGAACATTTTAGGGGGAGGTTGCAAGTGTTCCAGAAGTGGCCAGTTGCTGAACATCTGGAGCAGGTTTGTGTGGAAGTGCATGAGATTTTGTCGTGGCCAAATTTGCAGCATTTCAGACATTGTGTGATGAGGTGGAAGTTTGGAGTGAAGAGAGAGTTCGGAGGAAAGCGGATGGTCTTGGCAAGGATTCCTTGATTGAAGAGTGTAGAGGCGTCAGAAGGAGTTGAACAGCGTATTTTGAGGATGGTAGAGTTTTCAGGTCTATAAATATCGTCAACACCAGAGGTAGAGCAGGACGGCTATATATAGGCAGGAAGAGGTGGTGGTAGTAGTAGTAGTAGTAGTAGTAGTACAAGAATTGTATATAATACCGACAAGATATATACAATTCTTGTACTACTACTACTACTACTACTACTACTACTACTACTACTACTACTACTACTACCACCACCTCTTCCTGCCTATATATAGCCGTCCTGCTCTACCTCTGGTTAGTGTGACTTTGTCAATGGTCCAAGTCGGACCACAACGTCGTCGTAAGCTTCTCTCTTTTATGTGCGGGTTATTTGTGTATCGTTCCAGTCACCGTATTGTGCCTTTTTTTGTTATTTATGAATGTAAACCTATATAACAGAACAGACCGAACCATATTACGATGCTTATTACTCCTTGTCGTACAAGTTAACACTGATTTATGGGCCTAACAGAGAGTTACTGTGGAGTTAAACAAAGAGGATGTCTTCCACATCAACAAAGTCGCTGCTGCATGATGGGCTGCTATATAACGGTAGGTGGTCAGGAGGTATCTCTCAGGAGGGTCGAGTTCCCAACCTGATAGTGATATCTTGCTGCATATTGCCGTACCTGTCCGTAAACTCATCGACGCTAAGGAAGTCAAGTGGATCATGGACAGGGAACTTATACCGTGAATTATCATTCTGGCTGAAGTGTGGTCAAGTCTTTTTCCGCACTGTAACCTAAGTCGCAATGAACGTCTTTTTTTTGTTTATACTGGAGAAGAGAAGCAACTCGAACTATAATCGATGCACATAACAAGTTCAACACTATAACCACTCAACCACACAGATTAGAAAAGAATAATTTTACAAACAGCATTTCTCTGACATGGTTGTGTCGGCGACATCATCTGTGACCGTCCTGTCTCATCCCACAGCCCCATATGTTGGGCCTGACATATGCATGAACCACGGTTTGAATCCCCGTCCATTATTCTCTTTATCCATCGACTTATCATGGGCTTATAGAGTATAAAGATTTCATGATAAATTTCCTACAGGAGATTTATCATTACGAGGCAAGAATATAGGGAGTAATATCCCCTTCTGGACGGCCACTTTGAGATATTGGAATAAATGTTGAAGCATTTTGATCTCTTGTGCTCCGTTAGTTTGGAACCAATTTCCTGGAGGAAGCCGATTACATGTTACCCCCAGTTTCTAAACATCATTACTAGAACCAATTCGTGCTATTTACTGAATTCTCAATATTAGATGAGCTTTAATTCACCGCTGTGATTAGCGCTAACTATTATCTAATATTTTAACAGAAATAGGTACAAGAGTGAACATACAGGCAGAGTTCCAAGCTCGTAGCTTGCCAATCTTCCAGGATTACATTGTGATGCCATGAGGGCGAATAGTGGGATTACCAGGCTTGCTGGAGGGTAGGAATCGGCTTTTTCTATCAGTAGGGCAATCAGTCCTAGCAAAGCTCTACTTAATGGTGTTGTAGTGTTCGTTGTGTCTTACATTGTGTCAATCATTAATTTCGTCTGAATTCACAGCTGCTGTAATTTCACTTTAAAAGGACGAATTACTAAAATATTTGATATATATATATATATATATATATATATATATATATATATATATATATATATATATATATATATATATATATATATATAATATATATATATATATATATATATATAGTCGGACTTGAGTCCTGGAAATGGGAAGTACAATGCCTGCACTTTAAAGGAGTGGTTTAGGATATTGGCAGTTTGGAGGGATATGTTGTGTATCTTTATACGTATATGCTTCTAAACTGTTGTATTCTGGGCACCTCTGCAAAAGCAGTGATAATGTGTGAGTGTGGTGAAAGTGTTGAATGATGATGAAAGTATTTTCTTTTTGGGGATTTTCTTTCTATTTTGGGTCACCCTGCCTCGGTGGGAGACGACCGACTTGTTGAAAAAAAAAATATATATATAATGTGTGTGTGTGTGTGTGTGTGTGTGTGTGTGTGTGTGTGTGTGTGTGTGTGTGTGTGTGTGTGTGTGTGTGTGTGTGTGTGTGTGTGTCCCGAAGTAAAATATTTTTTTTCATTTATGGTAATGTAAAAATTAATTATTTTGTACCAAAAGAACGTTAGAAAACTTACCTAACCTTATTATAACAAGCGCAATTCAATTTAGTCTAATGAAACTAAATATATTTTAGATAAGTTTACAATAATTTAATAATAAACAAACACAATGAAATATAATTTTCTTTCGTTAGGTTCAGAATGATCTTTGCAAAATTATTGCATACACAAATTTTCGCCTGCCTTATTCGCCAAGAAGAGTTTTGCTATATAAGCCAAGATCGCTAGTTTTACCTTTTTGGCACAATCTATAAATATATATATACACTTTTTTTTCAACAAGTCGGCCGTCTCCCACCGAGGCAGGGTGACCCAAAAAGAAAGAAAATCCCCAAAAAGAAAATACTTTCATCATCATTCAACACTTTCACCACACTCACACATTATCACTGTTTTTGCAGAGGTGCCCAGAATAAAACAGTTTAGAAGCATATATAAAGATATATAACATATCCCTCCAAACTGCCAATATCCCAAACCCCTCCTTTAAAGTGTAGACATTGTTGAGATGGCTGAAGCCGAGGATTTATACGCCTCAGTTCATAATTTTTATCTTAAAGAAAGTATAAAGTGTAAGTGTAAAAGGCAGAAACTCTCTAAACCTACTAAACAACATGGAAGTAAAACTCTTGAGTTCATAATAAAATGTTTTACCTGTGGTGAAACAGGACAAAATAAACTTATTGTTCTAAAAGGAAAACCTAAACTGTCGACAGTTTTGCTGATATTGACAGTAATATATTTTACGACTAATCTGAAATTTATTTACATATATATATATACAAATAAAAGAATGGAGAGATTCGTAGCCCAGGGGTAGTGCGCTGGACCAGCAACCGTTCACCACCACAGTTCGAATCCCCGTACAGTCGTCTTTTACGAATTATCTAAAATTCATAGACTATATGACCTTGAGGAGTATAAGGCTACTGGAGCTGTGGGAAAGGATATTTAGGACACAGTTGGAGGCCTCTGGCGCAGACGTGACACACCAGAAACTGAGTAACTTTTCTATTAGAAGCCTCGTAGCTCAGTGGTAGAGCAGTGGATCTAATACTAATCAGGACAAGAGTTTGTATGTCCGTCCATTCTTCTGTTTATTTACACACACACACACACACACACACACACACACACACACACACACACACACACACACACACACACACACACACACACACACACACACATACATGGGAGGATAATGAAATCAGTTTCTGTAACTATCCACGGCCACGAATGTGCCCGTGTTAGGAGTGGCATGTCCAGTGTACTTGCTGGACACCTAACGTTTAAGGGATGGTGGCGTAGTTGACTAATGCGTCAAGAATTAATTAAGCTTCAAGGAACGCTGGTTAAATATCTCGGGTCCCAGATTTTACTTACAGTACTTTTATTTAAAGTCACAACTTAAGGGCACAAACTACATCAGAATTAATGCTGTGACAAAGCATCGGCGATAACTTTACATACGGTGAAGACTGAGGCTAGTGCTACACCACGTAATTATGACAGGAGCGATTTCTCATATGGGAGAACTGTTGCCAGCCCAAATTGCACACATCTAGCCATTGTCCCTCACCTTGTAATAAATAGTGATAAGGCGACGGTAGCGTTACGCATGACACAATGCCTTCAGTAGCTCATTACAAATTCTACGAATTGAATTACACATATCACTGTCAAGGTTCTTTGCTGTTGATAAAGCATTGCGACCTTCGCACTGGCATGGGAGTATTAATATTATTCATGAATTTGTTGGTTTAGTGATGAGGTCTAGTCTCATATTTGGATAGTTAATTACTACAGTCTCATTCCGTGCTCCGCAAATGATGCCGTGAGACGCGTGTCCGAGCAGTTATTTTTCAGCATCATAATGCATGAATCAAGGAGACTAGCAGCACAGATGCTGAGGTGATGAAACCCTCTAGTCGCCTTCCAAGTAAATTATCATCAAACTCTTTCTCTGAGTCATAGATCAGTTCTTCTGAGGGTAAATCTACAAGTTACTATAACTACATTAAGATCACTATATGGAGGAGGTTTATATGAAGGAGATGAGTCTAGTGAGGCTTATATTAACCATGCTCACTGAAATGATTCTTTGCAGTCAGTTGAAAAAGCTGCGTTAATAGGATCGGGCTGTAATGCATTTTTTTATGGAATTAGTGCGCATTCAAACCTTTGATAGTCTCATGTTCTTCAAAAGCTTTTCAGTTAACATGCAACTGTATGTGGTGGCTACGCAGGTCAAACTGTCTGAGCCAAGTCATTGAACTACTGTAATTCTCAGACCAGGTGGAATGTAAACACTTACGTCATTTGTTGGGTGCATCAGCCACTTGATAAATGTTTTTGGATTGGATGTCCAGGTAGACGCAGCGTGCAGTGCTTGATCACCATCAGCAACTCATAGTAGTATGTACGAGCTCTTCATGCTTTAAAATGGTGCCAGCAACACTTCTACATAATTTCATGAACGAGGGAGAAATGTCGTTTTGGGAAATCGTTATGAATGCAGAAAAAGTGCATAAGCATCCCACAGGCTGTTTGTGTGATGACTTTCTCGCAATGACATTCATCGCTCACATGTTCTTGCCGGCTCAACAAATGGTTGACCGGCTTCTTAAGCAGCATCTCTGGGATTAGATGCTGCCATACTTCTTTGCTGATGGTGACAGAAACTTTGCATTTTTGTATTACATGATACCGACTAGAGATACACTGCAATATACCAGAAAATCCATGCACGACTTCCTTGTTTGTCGTCACAATTAGCGTTGATGTAATTCAGTTGAACGAGGAAAACATTATGAAGACAGAACACCTGCCCAGAGGATTCACTGTGCAAACTCCTACAATACTCAGTGCGTCTCAACACATCAATTCACACCATGTATTGACCTGGGATAGAAATGAAATAGGAGGTAAAGCACAAAGAGAGGAAAAAAGCGATAGCGATACTGAATGAAGAGAAAGAGTTGTCAAACACACACATCCTCTCAACACTACTTTCACTGATCACCACCATATCGTCAAATGTAAAATAGCAAGAAGCAATATAAAAATCCTCAATGATCTAGAGATAGGTGAAGGAATGGTTGATTATCTTCCTGATGGTTTCACGTCAAACTCTCGTAAAGTGAAAATAATGGAATCCATTAAAGATTGGGTCAAGGAAAGTGAGATAACCATCTGTTACAGTAGTCTCATCTTCATCTATACGTTGGTTATTTTCAGCGATGCCAGTTTCCGCTTGAATCATTATTCCAGTGTGAAGTATGTGCAGTCCCGCCCGTCAATACTTCCTGAAGGTCCTCATGTGACGACGAGATGCTGCTGTTCCATGTGGTCTGGCTGCCATCATGGAGAGATTCCTCAAATGTTACGACAGTCAGGTCCTTGTTTATGACCTACATGATGAACTATCGGCGAGGAGAGGCAAGAGGAGCTAAATGCGATTAGTCAAATTGAAAGAAATTAGAAATATTTTTCATATGTCATAAACAAAACAAAAACCTTATCTAATTTAGGGCCCCTGCTCAGACAAGATGGAACTTATACCGATGACAACAAAGAAATGAGTGAGATAGTGGAATATCAATACTACTCTGTGTTTAACGAGCCACTAACCAGTCTAAAGGTAGACAATCCAGATAATTTTTCATGAATGAGCCTCAAAACCCTGCCAATGTATGCCAAATTTCTGACATAACTCTAACTCTACTAGACTTTGAGAAAGCCATTGACAACATGCACATGCACTCAGCCCCAGGCCCAGTCTCGTGGAACTCTGTGTTCATTTAGAAATGCAAGAAACTCCTCTCACGGGCTCTCAGTATGCTGTGGAAAAGGAGGATAGACACAGGTGAGATTCCATAGTCACTAAAAACAATGGATATAGCCCCACTTCATATAGGTGGCAGCAAAGCAATAGCTAAGATCTATAGGCCAATAACTTTGTCCTACAACACAAAATTTTTTAAAAGTTCTAAGAAGCAGGATTGCAACCCAGTCCAGGGCAACATGGGTACACAGCAGGTCGCTCCTGCCTCTCGCAACTACTGGATCACTGTCATATGGTCTTGGCTGCAATAGAAAAGCAGAATGCAGATGTAGTATACAAAGATTTTGCAAAAGTCTTTGACAGATGCGATCATGGTGTAATAGCACACAATATGTGTGCTAAAGGATAGCTGGCAAAGTGGGAAGATGAATCTTCAAAACTCTAATTAATCGAATAGAGTTAAAGTTGAAGCTGCCATAGTGAAGAGCTGTGTTCCACAAGGCACAGTACCCTCCCCTATCCTGTTCCCCACCCTTATATTAGACATAGAGATGTAAACCATAGGACTGTATCATCCTTCTCAGATGACACTAGGATCTGCACAAGTGAGTCATCCATAGAGGACACGGCAAATCTCCAAGATATAAACCAAGTTTTCCAATAGGCAACGGAGAACAGCATGATTTTCAATGAAGACAATTCCAACTACTCCGTTATGGAAAACTGGAGGAAATAATAGCTAGAACTGAGTATACTACAAACTCTAATCACACAATAGAGTGGAAAAGTAATGTGAAGGACCTGGGAGTCGCAATGTCTGAGAATGTCACCATCAAGGGATCACAATAGTGCCATTATCACATCTGCGAGGAAAATGATAGGAAGGATAATGAGAACATTCAACACAAGAGATGCCAAGCCAAAAATGATCCTTTGTAAATCACTCGTTTCTAGGCTGGAATGTTGATGTACATTAACATCTCCATTCAAGGCAGATGAGATCGCAGACCAAGAGAATGTAGAGAGAACCTTTACTGCACATATAAATTCCATACTGGGAACGCTTGGAAGCACTTGACTTGTACTCACTGGAGCGAAGGAGAGAGAGATACATCATAATCTACACCTGGAAAATCCTAGAGGGACTGGTCCTTAATCTACACACTAAAATCATTCACTACGAAAGCAAAAGACTTGGCAGGCGATGCAACTTACCCCCAATGAAAAGTAGGGGCACCATTAGTACACTATAGGAAAACACAATAAGTGTTCGAGGTCCAAGACTGTTCAACAGCCTCTCGCCAGCCTTAAGGGTAATTACCAATAGGCCCCTGGTTGTCTTCAAGAAGGAGCTGGACAGATACCTAAAGCCAGTGCCGGATGAGCCTGGCTGTGGTTCATACGCTGGACTATGTGCGGCTATCAGGAAGAGTCTTGTTAATCAGGCCCTGATCCACCGGGAGGCCTGGTCATGGACCGGGCCGCGGGGGCATTGATACCCAGAATACCCTCCAGGTAAGGGACATAAGCGGGTCAGTAATGATGTAAAGGACTATGTTACACAGTCACAAGTCATCGTTTGGAAATTAATGTCCAATTTTCTTCAGTAAAATGGTAAAATTTGACATAGACCGTCTTATTAAAATGTTTCAGAGGGACCAAGGATACCAGTATCCTTCAGAGGGACCAAGGATACCAGTATCCTTCAGAGGGACCAAGGATACCAGTATCCTTCAGAGGGACCAAGGATACCAGTATCCTTCAGAGGGACCAAGGATACCAGTATCCTTCAGAGGGACCAAGGATACCAGTATCCTTCAGAGGGACCAAGGATACCAGTATCCTTCAGAGGCCCAAGGAGGGACCAAGGATACCAGTATCCTTCAGAGGGACCAAGGATACCAGTATCCTTCAGAGGGACCAAGGATACCAGTATCCTTCAGAGGGACCAAGGATACCAGTATCCTTCAGAGGGACCAAGGATACCAGTATCCTTCAGAGGGACCAAGGATACCAGTATCCTAAACTACACCAGCACAGTCAGCTGAACCTAAATTGCTTGTGTATTTTTAATAATGGTTTAGAGCACACACAGAGACTCCAGGCACAAAGAAGCATTAACCATGCCTAGTGCAGCTTCACCGTACCATTACTGGCACTGTTTCTCCGTACCATTACTGGCACTGTTTCTCCGTACCATTACTGGCACTGTTTCTCCGTACCATTACTGGCACTGTTTCTCCGTACCATTACTGGCACTGTTTCTCCGTACCATTACTGGCACTGTTTCTCCGTACCATTACTGGCACTGTTTCTCCGTACCATTACTGGCACTGTTTCTCTGTGCTATTACTGGCACTGTTTCTCCGTACCATTACTGGCACTGTTTCTCTGTGCTATTACTGGCACTGTTTCTCCGTACCATTACTGGCACTGTTTCTCCGTACCATTACTGGCACTGTTTCTCCGTACCATTACTGGCACTGTTTCTCTGTCCGGCACTGTTTCTCCGTACCATTACTGGCACTGTTTCTCCGTACCATTACTGGCACTGTTTCTCCGTACCATTACTGGCACTGTTTCTCCGTACCATTACTGTTTCTCTGTGCACTGTTTCTCCGTACCATTACTGGCACTGTTTCTCTGTGCTATTACTGGCACTGTTTCTCCGTACCATTACTGGCACTGTTTCTCTGTACCATTACTGGCACTGTTTCTCCGTACCATTACTGGCACTGTTTCTCCGTACCATTACTGGCACTGTACCATTACTGGCACTGTTTCTCCGTACCATTACTGGCACTGTTTCTCCGTACCATTACTGGCACTGTTTCTCCGTACCATTACTGGCACTGTTTCTCCGTACCATTACTGGCACTGTTTCTCCGTACCATTACTGGCACTGTTTCTCCGTACCATTACTGGCACTGCTTCTCTGTGCTATTACTGGCACTGTTTCTCCGTACCATTACTGGCACTGTTTCTCCGTACCATTACTGGCACTGTTTCTCCGTACCATTACTGGCACTGTTTCTCCGTACCATTACTGGCACTGTTTCTCCGTACCATTACTGGCACTGTTTCTCTGTGCTATTACTGGCACTGTTTCTCCGTACCATTACTGGCACTGTTTCTCTGGCACTGTTTCTCCGTACCATTACTGGCACTGTTTCTCCGTACCATTACTGGCACTGTTTCTCTGTGCTATTACTGGCACTGTTTCTCCGTACCATTACTGGCACTGTTTCTCTGTGCTATTACTGGCACTGTTTCTCCGTACCATTACTGGCACTGTTTCTCCGTACCATTACTGGCACTGTTTCTCCGTACCATTACTGGCACTGTTTCTCCGTACCATTACTGGCACTGTTTCTCCGTACCATTACTGGCACTGTTTCTCCGTACTGGCACTGTTTCTCCGTACCATTACTGGCACTGTTTCTCCGTACCATTACTGGCACTGTTTCTCCGTACCATTACTGGCACTGTTTCTCCGTACCATTACTGGCACTGTTTCTCCGTACCATTACTGGCACTGTTTCTCCGTACCATTACTGGCACTGTTTCTCCGTACCATTACTGGCACTGTTTCTCCGTACCATTACTGGCACTGTTTCTCAAACTTGTTAGATCTTGACATCAATTATTGTAATTTGTAGTCGCATAATAGAGTATAAAATAACATCATTAATTCTTGTTATTCGAATCTTTGACTTGTTAACCTTCAAGAAGCTGAATGTTTGCTGATACATGTAAATACACTCGAATAAGTACACATGAAACTGAAGACATTCATGAACTTTAGGTGAAACGTAAACATAACGAAAACCAATTATTTCTAACTGATCTTGTAGTTCAATGTTCACAAGTGATGCAGAGAAACGATTGCTGAACAGTTGAACAATGGTGAATAATGTTAACAACACATCAGGTGCCAGTAATATTACTTAAAGTACCAAACATTAATAACTGACAATCGTATTACGACAATCCATTGACACACACTCAGTTCACGGAGTTCACTACCTTATCACAAGATAGGCACATGGCTTCTGCCGAAAAGAAGAGGTCACGATGCTCCATGAACACGACGGAGGACTCAGATTTGGAAATGTGGGGCGAAATTCTAGCGAAGAAGTTGCGAGAGGAAGAGGAAGATCCTGCTCACATTGTAGCAGATCTGACAGTCCCAACCATGGAGCCAGCGACAATAGAAACAGGTGCGGAAATAAACACCCCACCCCCCGAAAACCAAGAGGGATGGAACACTGTGGACAAGAAGAAGAAGCGCCATCCGTCCAAGGAGCAGGCAAACCAGCTCAACCGACCTGGCAAATTCAAGGTGAAGTCTTACGGGGACCACAGAACCCACTATGGGGTTGTTTCATACCTGGAATCACGACACAACCTGAAGTTCAAGATATGGTTCAACTTGAGGGGAGAACCAATATTGACTCCTCTCATCTAGGAAATGTATACCACCTTGAAGAGAGTCATGGAGACAGATCGTTCATTCACCCTGGAGGAACTGGACTCTCGGCAGAAGATCACCAAGGGTGTAGTGATGCGATACCCGCTGATGATGCCCATCGAGGCAGTAGCAGCTCACCCCAGTGTGGTGTCAGCTCAACGTCTCAAGGCAAAGACGGCAGGCAATGCACCAACCCGACAGGTCCTCATTCAGCATGTAGGACCACTGCCATCCCAGCTGGACCTCGGTTCTTGGGGCAGGTACGATGTCAGGACCTTCACAGCAGAACCAGTTCGCTGTTTCAAGTGTCAGCGTTATGGACACCTGGGTGCACTCTGTCCGAACAGAGTAATCTGCGGTGTCTGCAGCCAGCACCACCCTACCGAGGAATGCATCACCAAGCTGAAAAATGCATCGCCACCCACTCCACAATGCCCGAACTGCAGGCAGAAACACCATGCCTGGAATCCTCGATGCCCCGAGAGGCTCGCCAGAATTCAAGAAGTCTGGAAGACGCCAAAAACTCGGCAACAGGCAACGACGGATCATCACTCTCAGCAAACGATGGGTGCAGAGAACCCTGCCATACTGCAGATCTCTCAGCAGCCAACCCAAGTCATTGCCCAGGAATTCCCAACCCTAGAAGCCTCAACCAGGCGTCAAGGTCAAGAACCTCCTGCACCCCTACCTCAACGAAGAAACAGAAACAAGAGGAACAGGAGGCGTCAACAGGGTGCATCTGGTCAATGCGATCAGCAGGCGGCACTAAACGAGCTCCCACCGGTCATAGCACGACAACCCAGGCACTCCTTACCTCACCAGCAGATCCCGGCTACCCAACCTGGTATACAGCAACAGACCACGGTGCATACAATAAAAGAAATCCAACCCTCAGCAGTCCCTACAGACCACAACAACCCAGATAATATCCACTCTTTCGAACCCAACTCCAAAGCAGGCCCTCACCAGGGAGGATCTCGTAGCACTCATCAAGGTGTTCACAGATCTTATTTGCAACACAATCAACTCCACGGAACAACAGAGCGCATTCCGGCAGATGGTCAGTACGCTCCTGAGAGTGTGCTTTCTGACCGAAGAGGAGACAGTGGATGCCATGAATTTGCAGGTTCTCAGAGCGGGCAGGACTCAGTCTCCAGCTCAGGAAACAACATCGATGGAATAACCTCGGTACCAAATCACACCCTCAAGGTCCTACAGTGGAACATTCAGGGCCTGAGGGGCAAACAGCACCTCTTGCTGGAGGCAGTAATTCGGGATCGGGTTGATATCGTCTTGCTACAAGAAACTCTGACTGTCCCGACTATGTGCCCAAGACTACCCGGTTTTGCTGGGTATTTTCGGCACACGGACCCGGGCGTTCACTGCAGAGGCACAGCTGTATTTGTATCCAATACAATACCTCACGAGGTTATAGCCAACCCTGTGGACTGTGGGGAGGATGTCGAGGTACAGGCCATCCTTGTGCACATACCTGGGGCGCCCATTACCATCTATAACATCTACAAGAACCCAAGACACACCCTTGACATTGCAGAGCTCCTCGCACTAGGATGCACTGAGTGTATTATTGTGGGTGGAGATTTCAACGCACATCACCCAATGCTGCACTCTCACTCAGCAACCAATGCTGCTGGCAGACACATAGCAATGCTCCTACACGATATTCCAGAGGTAAAGTTGCTAAACAATGGAGACCCCACACACCTGTTGGGTGGCTGCCTCGACCTTACCTTCGGGTCAAGACAACTCGCAGCAGGAGCGACATGGGAAACTCATCCTCACCTTGTCAGTGACCACTTTGCAGTGATCACCACCTTCAACATCAACAGGCCTCCCACAGCTGTGCTGCCTCCTAGATGGGACGTAAAGAGGGCCAACTGGAAGGTGTTCCAGGATTATCTTCATGACTGGTGGTCCACATACTCTCTATCTGAAGACTGTGATACGGCTGAACAGGAGCTAATCACTGTTCTCATCCAGGCAGCAGAGTGCGCAGTTCCAAAGAAGTCCGCAGGACGCACTCACAAAAGAGATTGGTGGTTCTACAACGACGAGGTGCGGGAGCAGAACCACCGCATCAACTCTTTTAGGAAGCTATACAGGCGTAACCCTACGGCAGAGAACAGGAATACTCTGAGAGCCATTGTGCAGCATGCCCGCAGAGTCTCTCTCAGAGTAATAACTGAGAAATGGCTGGAGTGGTGCTCAACATTCGGGCATCACACCACCTTATCTGAGATATGGGGCAAGCTCAACATAGCAAATGGCAAGAGCAAGCCGAGGCCACCAGCACACCCGAACCCATCCCAGGAAGCTGAGAAACTAGTGGAGCTTTTCACTTCCAGGGGAGCATCCACTCAGCTCCCACAGGACATCCGGAATATACAGACAGATCTTCTGCCACAGCGCCAGCTAACGATACAAGCTGCATGTGAGTCGGAAGATGTGACTGATGAAGACCTCACGGACTTGGAACTCCGACGTGCCATTAAGAACACAGGTGACACTGCCCCGGGCATCGATGGTGTTACATACTCCATGATTGCACGGGCTGGGCAGAGTGGATGGGAGGCCATACTAGACGTCATTAACAAGTCGTGGAGGGCCAGGACACTCCCAGCAGCTGCTAGTCTAATCGCCTGAGAATTCCTAGTCACTTGAGAACAGCTGTTCCTATCACATTATGGAACTGGTCTGATTACCAAGGAGTGTTTGGACACTCTCACATCTTGTAGCTGCTGGTCTGGTGACCTCAGCTATACCGTTCAGGTCGCCTAGGAGGTACTGGTCTGGTCACCTGAGAGGTTCTGATCACCTGTGAGCTGCTGATCACCTGAGTGCTGCTCGTATGGTTATCTAGTTACCTGAAAAGTGCTGGTCTGGTCACACGATATATGCTGTTGTCTTCACGTTAGAGCTGCTACTCTGATCACCTTGAAGCTGCAGGTTCTGTCTTAAGGAGGTCCGGTATAGTCACATTAAACCTGCTGATCTGGTTGCGTAGACGCTGCTGATCTGGTTGACTAGAAACTGCTGATCTGGTTGCCTTGAAACTACTGCTCTGGTTGCCTTGAAACTACTGATCTGGTTGCCTAGAAACTGCTGATCTGGTTGCCTAGAAACTGCTGATCTGGTTGCCTAGAAACTGCTGATCTGGTTGCCTAGAAACTGCTGATCTGGTTGCCTTGAAACTACTGATCTGGTTGCCTAGAAACTTCTGATTTGGTCAGACATTGAGCTGGATAATTTATTTTGCGATGGCAGCTAGCCAGGGACTCGCAACTCGAATGAAAGACATGAGTTTCTTTCCCCTTGTGGCAGGAATGTCAGTCGCTCTCGCTTCCACGCCCGACTGAACGACCTTCATGTCCTTCTACAATAAAGTTAGCCTGTCTAAAAGCTTGTCAGTCTGGTCACTTGGAGCTGATTGTCTAATAACGTGCGAGTTGGTGTGTTGGTCCCCTGAGAGCTACTGGTCTAGTCACCTTAGAGATGCTGGTCTGATTACCTATGAGATGCTTGTCTAGTCATCATCGCTGACCAGGCGATGCTAGTTTTATCACCTGAGTGCTGCTGATCTCATCACCTGGGAGCTGCTGGTCGTATCACCCAAGAACTGCTGATCGTCTGAGAGTTGTTCATTTGAACAAATTGAAACTGCTGGTTAAGTAGTTCACCTGAGAGCAGCTTATCTTGTCACCATAGAGATGCCGATCAGATTACATCCGATCATTTGGAAGCATCTGATAGATCAAGGTTTAGTTGCCAAAGAGTTGCTTGTCTGGTCGCCTGAGAGTTGTTCGTCTGATTCCCTGAGAGCTGTTGCTTTGATCACCAGAGAACGTTTGATCTGCTCACCTGAGAGCTTCTGGTTTTAGTAACCTGATACCCACCGGCGTAGTCACCCGTGAGATGTTGGTCTTGTTCTCAAGGACCTATTTTTCTAGTCACCTGGTCTAGTCACCTGGAAGCTGCTGAACTGGTCATCAGGAGCTGCCATCATGGTCACCAACAAGCCTAAAACCTACTGGTAGTGATTCTTGAGAGGTTTTTCTCTTCCGTTGTCATTTTATTATCAGTATCAATATTATTTTATTAGTAGTATAATTACTTTTATTATTATTATCATTATTATTACTTTCATTACAGAACAACTTATATTTTCCTCTCCAGCAGAGAGTTGAAACAAGGTGATTATTTTTGCTCGTCCTCAGGCAAATATAACTATCCCCTTGAATGTGTCAACCGGAAGGTACCGTCCCCTCGCGGGGAAGCAAAGCTCGACAAATGCAGCACCTGGAATACTCGTACTACTTCCTGTGTCATCCCAGACCTTTGGCCCTTGGGAGAAAAGTTCTGCCATTTTCTTTTTATTTTGATCTTTCTGAATATGAAAAATATGGACTACTTTATTCTTTGTGATTTTATATGACCTTACTTTTAGCATAACAAGTAAAGTTATGTGTAAGAACGGCCGCTTATATTCGACCCTCTCTTCCTCCAGCAAACTACAGTTTATTTATAATGTTATTTAACCTGCGGTAGGGTTGTAATAAAGTTGGTAGAATTACCGACAATATGTAAAGTAAAAGGACACAAGTGCAACTAATGTGACATTTATTGTGGCAACGTTTCGCTCTCCAGGAGCGAAACGTTGCCACAATAAATGTCACATTAGTTGCACTTGTGTCCTTTTACTTTACATGCGGTAGGGTTGTTTAGGTTAGTAGGTCGCCAACAAAAAAAAAATCATTAATTATATCTAAATGCAAATGAATGCAATTACAGTATACTGTAAGAAGAATTTTTGAAGTCCGAATACAACGCCGTATGGCTTTTGTTGGTTTAGCGCTTAGTTATTATTATAATGAAGCCCGAACAGAAGACGGAAATCCACGGAGAACAAGTTAGAACGGAGAGTCAGATATTTACATTCACAATCCTTGTGTTACAGTCACATACCCGAAGGTTTCAGGGATCGACTATAAGAACATAAGAACATAAGAAAGGAGGAACACTGCAGCAGGCCTGTTGGCCCATACTAGGCAGGTTCTTTACAATTCATCCCACTAACAAACATTTGACCAACCCAATTTTCAATGCCACCCAAGAAATAAGCTTTGATGTGCAAGTCCCACTCAAATCCAACCCCTCCCACTCATAAGAACATAAGAACATAGAAAAGAAGGAACACTGCAGCAGGCCTGTTGGCCCATACTAAGCAGGTCCTTTACAATTCATCCCACTAACAAACATTTGACCAACCCAATTTTCAATGCCACCCAAGAAACAAGCTCCGATGTGCAAGTCCCTCTCAAATCCAACCCCTCCCACTCATAAGAACATAAGAATGTAGGAACACTGCAGAAGGCCTACTGGCCCATACGAGGCAGGTCCTTATCAAAACGACATCTACCTAAAGCTACTCAAGAAATAACTCCCGTACCCCTTGACACCAATCAAACCCAGCCCCTCCCACTCATATATTTGTCCAGTCTCTTCTTAAAGCTACCCAAGGTCCTAACCTCTATCACCCCACTGGGAAGACTGTTCCACGCATCTACAACTCTGTTAGAAAACCAGTACTTACCTATGTCCTTTCTAAATCTAAATTTATCCAACTTAAATCCATTATTCCTGGTTCTTACCTGGTTCGACACCCTCAGTACTTTATTAATGTCTCCCTTGTTTATGCCCGTCATCCACTTATACACTTCAATGATATCTCCCCTCATTCTACGCCTCTCCAGAGAGTGGAGATTTAAGGCTTTAAGTCTATCTTCATACGGGAGGTTCCTTACACAGTAAATCATTTTAGTCATTCTTCTCTGTATGTTCTCTAATGAGTCTATGTCCATCCTGTAGTAAGGGGACCAAAACTGAGCAGCATAATCTAAATGAGGCCTCACTAGTGATGTATAGAGCTGTAAAATAACTTTTGGACTTCTGTTACTTATACTTCCTGAGATAAATCCAAGTAATCTGTTGGCCTTGTTGCGCACACTGAGGCACTGCTGTCTTGGCTTTAGATTTCTGCTTACCATGACTCCCAAGTCTTTTTCACATTCTGTATGACCAAGCTCTACTTCACCTAGATTATAGCTTCGAGGGTTATTTTCATTACCAAGGGCAAGTACCTTACTCTTATCCACATTAAACTTCATCTGCCATTTCTCAGACCAAGACATTAATTTGTTCAAATCGTCCTGGAGTTCATTGATATCCTCCTCAGAGTGAATTATACGGCCTATCTTTGTATCATCAGCAAACTTACTCATGTCACTAGTAATCCCTTCATCAAGGTCATTAATGTAAATTATGAACAAGAGAGGGCCTAAAACTGATCCTTGTGGAACGCCACTAGTGACTAATCCCCATTCAGATTTCACTCCATTAATGGTAACTCTCTGCTTTCTATTGGTAAGCCATGCCTCAATCCATGCTAGAACTTTACCTCCTATACCATGAGCTGCCACTTTTCTTAAGAGTCTCTTGTGAGGTACTCTGTCGAAGGCTTTACTAAAATCCAAATAAACAATATCATATTCCTTATCACTGTCAACTGCCTCAAATGTTCTATTGAAGAACGTCAGTAAGTTTGTCAGGCAGGAACGACCTCTCGTGAATCCATGCTGAGATTCATTTATCAAGTTATGCTCTTCAAGGTGACTTCTGATAATGTCAGCTATAATTGATTCTAATAACTTGCCCACTATAGATGTCAGGCTTATTGGACTGTAATTTGGAGTGGACTTATCCCCTGATTTGAATATAGGAACCACATTAGCCATCTTCCACATCTCTGGCACAACACTGGTAAGGATGGACGCATTGAATACACTCGTTAATGGCTGACTAAGCTCCATCTTGCATTCCTTAAGTACCCTTGAAAACAACTCATCGGGTCCCGGGGACTTATTTTGTTTCAGTTTGTCTATCTGTTTAATAACCATGTCCCTCGTGACAGTAATATTAGTTAACTTAAATTCATCAGGAACTAAATAATTGTTAATTACTGGAATCTCATTTACATCTTCCTGTGTAAAAACTGACAAAAAATAGTCATTAAATAAGGAACACATTTCCAGTTCATTATCCGTCAGCTGTCCATTCCCAGATTTCAGAGGTCCTACTTTTTCCTTCACCTTCGTCCTATACACTTGAAAGAACCCCTTTGGATTAGTCTTTGATTCATTAGCGACTCTAATTTCATAGTCACGTTTAGCCTTTCTAATCGCCTTTTTTACTTCTCTTTTAAGCTGAACATATTGGTCAGTAAGGTTAACCTCTCCTCTTCTGATGCGCCTATAAATTCCCCTTTTCTCCCCTAATAGATGCTTTAGCCTCCTGTTAACCCATTTGGGATCGTTATTATTAGACCTAATTTCTCTCTGGGGAATGTATATACTCTGGGCACTGTGTACATTATTAAGAAAACAATCATAAAAGCAGATCCCTTCATATTCATAAGTATGATTATCGTCAATAAAATCATTAGCTAGATAACCCCAATCAAGATTAGACAGATGTTCCCTAAGTCCATTATAATCGGCAGAACGAAAATCGGGGATTTTTACTGTATTATCATTATTCTTGCATTCCCAATTAATGCTAAAGGTGATGGATTTATGATCACTTGCGCCAAGCTCTTCAGTGATCTCCAGATTATTCACGAGTGTTTCCTTATTTGACAAGACTAGGTCTAGCAAATTATTACCCCTGGTAGGTTCAGTTACACTCTGTTTCAGAAAACAGTCCTGAACTGTTTCCATGAAGTCACTGGACTCTAGATTACCTGTCAAAGAATTCCAGTCAATTTGGCTAAAGTTAAAGTCCCCTACTATGACTACGTTACTGTGTCCAGAAGCCCTAACAATTTCGTCCCAAAGAAGTCTCCCTCTATCGTGATCCAAGCCTGGAGGTCGGTATATTACACCTAGAATTAGTTTTTCTTGACCCTCCACGAACTCTACCCAAACAGACTCTGTTACTGCTCCATCTATTTTTATATATGTTTTTATGCAACAATTAATATTTTCTCGAACATACAATGCAACTCCTCCCCCCTTCCCATTACATCTATCCACATTGAATAACTTAAATCCCTGAATATTACACTCAGCAGTCATATCCCGACTCTTTAAATCATACCACGTTTCAGTTAATGCAATGATATCAAAGTTCCCAGCACATGCTACCAAACGTAGTTCATTAATTTTATTTCTTGCACTTCGACTGTTAGCATAAAATACCATCATATGTTTTTTCTTCTGCACATTTTTCCTATTCATCTTTGTTTTTACACAATTTCTGAAATTATCATTACCCAGAGTTACTACATGACAGTTACTATTAAGATTCTTAATATCAGAGCATAAGTCAATATATCCATACTCATTATTAATCATTTCTAAACCCATACCTCTAACTAATCCTAGTTTAAAGTCGTAACAACCCCCTCAACTGAGTTAGCAAGAAAACCCACACCTGCCCTGGATAAGTGAACCGCATCCCTGGCATACATGTCATTTCGGCCATAGAAGTTGTCCCAGTTGTCAATGAATGGTACTGCATTATCCTTACAGTGTTTATCCAGCCAACAATTAATACCAATTGCTCTGGACAACCATTCATTACCAACACCTCTTCTTGGCAAAATGCCACATATAACAGGGCGCCCCCCCCCTTCTTCCTAATCATGTCTATAGCTGTCCTGAACTTTCTAACTAAATCCTCACTTCTACGCTTGCCTACATCATTGCCTCCAGCACTGAGGCAAATAATAGGATTGATCCCATTACCGTTCATGATGTTGTCAAGCCGGCTAACAATGTCCTCCATCCCAGCCCCAGGAAAGCATACCCTTTGTCTCCTACTCCTGTCCTTCAAGCAGAATGCCCTATCCATGTATCTAACCTGGCTATCCCCAACAACAACAATATTCTTACCTTCCTTGTTGTCGTTCGTCGTGACGATCCCAGTAGTAGACTCACATTCGTCGGGTAGCACCGAGAATGCGTTGGAGGTTTCCACGGGAGTTTCCACAGCAGTCTCTTTCTTCTTCATCGTTTCTGGCTTTCCATTCGTCTTCTTGATCGTCAACTTCGTCGTCCCCTGCTGTCCAGCCACTGACCACGATCCCTTCTTGACCTGAGGACTCGAAACAGGAGGACTACTACGAATCCTCTTGTTTTCCTTGGTCAATCGCCGTATCTCCATCTTCGCTGCCCTCAATTCTTCCTTAAGTTGCTGGTAAAGTTGCTCGATGGAGGGCATCTTGGTTCAGTCCACGGGAGCAAACAAGACACTTCTTCACAGAGTTAAGTATAGGTCAGCACTCAAAGTACAGGTCACCACTCAAGAGCACACAAACGATGTGTTCAGTCCATCAAGATTGATGGACTGAACACATCGACTCAAGGTTGAGGGACTGATTACCTCATTCTCCTCCTGTTCTTCAAGTTTCTCCTATGTATGGACTGATGAAGCCACTGTGTGGCGAAACGTTTCCTCAATAAAGATACCCAAGAGTTGCACATGTGACTAATTTATCAACATGTCGGTTCTCTGAACCATTCATCTATTAACGAATTTATGTCCATTCTGTAATATGGAGACAAGAATTGAGCTGCATAATCTAGGTGAGGCCTTACTAATGATGTATAAAGCTGCAGTATGACCTCTGGACTTCTGTTGCTTACACTTCTTCATATAAATCCTAGAAATCTATTTGCCTTATTACGTACGCTTAGACATTGCTGTCTTGGTTTAAGGTTGCTGCTTACCATAACCCCCAAGTCCTTTTCGCAATCTGTATGGATAAGTTCTACATTATTTAACTTATACGTGCTAGGGTTATGGACACTCCCGAGCTTCAGAACCTTGCATTTGTCTACATTGAACTGCATCTGCCACTTTTCTGACCAAGAGTAGAGTTTGTCTAAATCCTCCTGAAGTTCCCTAACATCTACGTTTGAATCAATTATCCTACCTATCTTCGTGTCATCGGCGAATTTGCTCATATCACTAGTAATTCCTTCATCAAGATCATTGATATATATTATAAACAACAACGGGCCCAAGACTGATCCCTGTGGAACGCCACTTGTTACTGATCCCCACTCGGACTTAACCCCATTTATGGACACTCTCTGCTTCCTGTCTATGAGCCATGATTCGATCCACGAGAGCACCCTTCCCCCAATGCCATGAGCTTCTACTTTCTTCAACAGTCTTTGGTGCGGAACTCTATCAAATGCCTTACTAAAATCTAAGTAAATAATATCAAATTCTTTATCGTGGTCAACAGCCTCAAAAGATTTACTGAAGAAAGTTAATAAATTAGTTAGACAATACCGGCCTCTTGTGAATCCATGCTGAGTATCATTAATCAAGCTATGCTTATCGAGATGGCTTCTTATAATCTCAGCTATAATTGACTCTAGTAATTTGCCTACAATTGAGGTCAGGCTTATTGGGCGGTAATTTGACGGTAACGACTTGTCCCCTGTTTTAAAAATAGGAATTACATTAGCCATCTTCCACATATCAGACACTACACCTGTTTGAAGAGATAAATTAAAAATATTAGTTAATGATTCACAGAGTTCCATTTTGCATTCCTTAAGAACCCTTGAAAAAACCTCATCAGGACCCGGTGACTTATTTTGCTTCAGTCTGTCTATCGGCTTCACAACCATTTCACTAGTGACTGTGATGTTACATAATTTATCTTCTTCTGGCCCACTATAAAAATTAATTACTGGAATATTATTAGTGTCTTCCTGTGTAAAAACCGAGTGAAAATAATTATTTAAAATCGAGCACATTTCATTCTCTTTGTCAGTAAGATACCCATAGTAATTTTTAAGGGGACCTATCTTATCTCTAACTTTTGTTCTATATACCTGGAAAAAACTTTTTGGGTTAGTTTTAGAATCCCTAGCAACTTCAATTTCATAGTCCCTTTTAGCTTTTCTTATCCCCTTTTTAATGTCCCTCTTAATGTCGATATACCGATTCATAAGATGACCCTCATCTCTTTTGATACGCCTGTAAATTCCTTTCTTATGCCCTAAAAGATATTTCAGCCTATTATTCATCCATTTTGGGTCATTTCTATTTGATCTAATTTCTTTATACGGAATAAACGTTCTTTGAGCCTCATGTATAGTGTTCAGAAAACTGTCATATTGACAGCTCTCTTCGTTACCCCAGTCAACAGATGATAAGTGTTCTCTAAGCCACGACGGCCGGTGAGTATCCTTTTTCGTCTTTCCCAGGTCTGCGTGTCCAGGAGTCCGCCTGTGTCCCCTCAGGCATTCTCCCTTCCCCACTTCCCCAGGGTCTGCCTCGACGGCCGGTGAGTATCCTTTTTCGTCTTTCCCAGGTCTGCGTGTCCAGGAGTCCGCCTGTGTCCCCTCAGGCATTCTCCCTTTCCCACTTCCCCAGGGTCTGCCTCGACGGCCGGTGAGTATCCTTTTTCGTCTTTCCCAGGTCCGCGTGTCCAGGAGTCCGCCTGTGTCCCCTCAGGCATTTTCCCTTCCCCACTTCCCCAGGGTCTGCCTCGACGGCCGGTGAGTATCCTTTTTCGTCTTTCCAAGGTCCGCGTGTCCAGGAGTCCGCCTGTGTCCCCTCAGGCATTCTCCCTTCCCCACTTCCCCAGGGTCTGCCGCGACGGCCGGTGAGTATCCTTTTTCGTCTTTCCAAGGTCCGCGTGTCAAGGAGTCCGCCTGTGTCCCCTCAGGCATTCTCCCTTCCCCACTTCCCCAGGGTCTGCCTCGACGGCCGGTGAGTATCCTTTTTCGTCTTTCCCAGGTCTGCGTGTCCAGGAGTCCGCCTGAGTCCCATCAGGCATTCTCCCTTCCCCACTTCCCCAGGGTCTGCCTCGACGGCCGGTGAGTATCCTTTTTCGTCTTTCCAAGGTCCGCGTGTCAAGGAGTCCGCCTGTGTCCCCTCAAGCATTCTCCCTTCCCCACTTCCCCAGGGTCTGCCTCGACGGCCGGTGAGTATCCTTTTTCGTCTTTCCCAGGTCCGCGTGTCCAGGAGTCCGCATGTGTTCCCTCAGGCATTCTTCCTTCCCCACTTCCCCAGGGTCTGCCTCGACGGCCGGTGAGTATCCTTTTTCGTCTTTCCCAGGTCCGTGTGTCCAGGAGTCCACCTGTGTCCCCTCAGGCATTCTCCCTTCCCCACTTCCCCAGGGTCTGCCTCGACGGCCGGTGAGTATCCTTTTTCGTCTTTCCCAGGTCCGCGTGTCCAGGAGTCCACCTGTGTCACCTCAGGCATTCTCACTTCCCCACTTCCCCAGGGTCTGCCTCGACGGCCGGTGAGTATCCTTTTTCGTCTTTCCCAGGTCCGCGTGTCCAGGAGTCCGCCTGTGTCCCCTCAGGCATTCTCCCTTCCCCACTTCCCCAGGGTCTGCCTCGACGGCCGGTGAGTATCCTTTTTCGTCTTTCCCAGGTCTGCGTGTCCAGGAGTCCGCCTGAGTCCCATCAGGCATTCTCCCTTCCCCACTTCCCCAGGGTCTGCCTCGACGGCCGGTGAATATCCTTTTTCGTCTCTCCCAGGTCCGCGTGTCCAGGAGTCCGCCTGTGTCCCCACAGGCATTCTCCCTTCCCCACTTCCCCAGGGTCTGCCTCGACGGCCGGTGAGTATCCTTTTTCGTCTCTCCCAGGTCCGCGTGTCCAGGAGTCCGCCTGTGTCCTCTCAGGCATTCTCCCTTCCCCACTTCCCCAGGGTCTGTCTCGACGGCCGGTGAGTATCCTTTTTCGTCTCTCCCAGGTCCGCGTGTCCAGGAGTCCGCCTGTGTCCCCTCAGGCATTCTCCCTTCCCCACTTCCCCAGGGTCTGCCTCGACGGCCGTTGAGTATCCTTTTTCGTCTCTCCCAGGTCCGCGTGTCCAGGAGTCTGCCTGTGTCCCCTCAGGCATCCTCCCTTCCCCACTTCCCCAGGGTCTGCCTCGACGGCCGGTGAGTGTCCTTTTTCGTCTCTCCCAGGTCCGCGTGTCCAGGAGTCCGCCTGTGTCCCCTCAGGCATTCTCCCTTCCCCACTTCCCCAGGGTCTGCCTCGACGGCCGGTGAGTGTCCTTTTTCGTCTCTCCCAGGTCCGCGTGTCCAGGAGTCCGCCTGTGTCAACTCAGGCATCCTCCCTTCCCCACTTCCCCAGGGTCTGCCTCGACGGCCGGTGAGCGTCCTTTTTCGTCTCTCCCAGGTCCGCGTGTCCAGGAGTCCGCCTGTGTCCCCTCAGGCATCCTCCCTTCCCCACTTCCCCAGGGTCTGCCTCGACGGCCGGTGAGTGTCCTTTTTCGTCTCTCCCAGGTCCGCGTGTCCAGGAGTCCGCCTGTGTCCCCTCAGGCATCCTCCCTTCCCCACTTCCCCAGGGTCTGCCTCGACGGCCGGTGAGTGTCCTTTTTCGTCTCTCCCAGGTCCGCGTGTCCAGGAGTCCGCCTGTGTCCCCTCAGGCATCCTCCCTTCCCCACTTCCCCAGGGTCTGTCTCGACGGCCGGTGAGTATCCTTTTTCGTCTCTCCCAGGTCCGCGTGTCCAGGAATCCGCCTGTGTCCCCTCAGGCATCCTCCCTTCCCCACTTCCCCAGGGTCTGCCTCGACGGCCGGTGAGTATCCTTTTTCGTCTCTCCCAGGTCCGCGTGTCCAGGAGTCTGCCTGTGTCCCCTCAGGCATCCTCCCTTCCCCACTTCCCCAGGGTCTGCCTCGACGGCCGGTGAGTGTCCTTTTTCGTCTCTCCCAGGTCCGCGTGTCCAGGAGTCCGCCTGTGTCCCCTCAGGCATTCTCCCTTCCCCACTTCCCCAGGGTCTGCCTCGACGGCCGGTGAGTGTCCTTTTTCGTCTCTCCCAGGTCCGCGTGTCCAGGAGTCCGCCTGTGTCAACTCAGGCATCCTCCCTTCCCCACTTCCCCAGGGTCTGCCTCGACGGCCGGTGAGCGTCCTTTTTCGTCTCTCCCAGGTCCGCGTGTCCAGGAGTCCGCCTGTGTCCCCTCAGGCATCCTCCCTTCCCCACTTCCCCAGGGTCTGCCTCGACGGCCGGTGAGTGTCCTTTTTCGTCTCTCCCAGGTCCGCGTGTCCAGGAGTCCGCCTGTGTCCCCTCAGGCATCCTCCCTTCCCCACTTCCCCAGGGTCTGCCTCGACGGCCGGTGAGTGTCCTTTTTCGTCTCTCCCAGGTCCGCGTGTCCAGGAGTCCGCCTGTGTCCCCTCAGGCATCCTCCCTTCCCCACTTCCCCAGGGTCTGCCTCGACGGCCGGTGAGTGTCCTTTTTCGTCTCTCCCAGGTCCGCGTGTCCAGGAGTCCGCCTGTGTCCCCTCAGGCATTCTCCCTTCCCCACTTCCCCAGGGTCTGCCACGACGGCCGGTGAGTATCCTTTTTCGTCTTTCCCAGGTCCGCGTGTCAAGGAGTCCGCCTGTGTCCCCTCAGGCATTCTCCCTTCCCCACTTCCCCAGGGTCTGCCTCGACGGCCGGTGAGTATCCTTTTTCGTCTTTCCCAGGTCCGCGTGTCAAGGAGTCCGCCTGTGTCCCCTCAGGCATTCTCCCTTCCCCACTTCCCCAGGGTCTGCCTCGACGGCCGGTGAGTATCCTTTTTCGTCTTTCCCAGGTCCGCGTGTCCAGGAGTCCGCCTGTGTCCCCTCAGGCATTCTCCCTTCCCCACTTCCCCAGGGTCTGCCTCGACGGCCGGTGAGTATCCTTTTTCGTCTTTCCCAGGTCCGCGTGTCCAGGAGTCCGCCTGTGTCCCCTCAGGCATTCTCCCTTCCCCACTTCCCCAGGGTCTGCCTCGACGGCCGGTGAGTATCCTTTTTCGTCTTTCCTAGGTCCGCGTATCCAGGAGTCCACCTGTGTCCCCTCAGGCATTCTCCCTTCCCCACTTCCCCAGGGTCTGCCTCGACGGCCTGTGAGTATCCTTTTTCGTCTTTCCCAGGTCCGCGTGTCCAGGAGTCCACCTGTGTCCCCTCAGGCATTCTCCCTTCCCCACTTCCCCAGGGTCTGCCTCGACGGCCGGTGAGTATCCTTTTTCGTCTTTCCCAGGTCCGCGTGTCCAGGAGTCCGCCTGTGTCCCCTCAAGCATTCTCCCTTCCCCACTTCCCCAGGGTCTGCCTCGACGGCCTGTGAGTATCCTTTTTCGTCTTTCCCAGGTCCGCGTGTCCAGGAGTCCACCTGTGTCCCCTCAGGCATTCTCCCTTCCCCACTTCCCCAGGGTCTGCCTCGACGGCCGGTGAGTATCCTTTTTCGTCTCTACCAGGTCCGCGTGTCCAGGAGTCCGCCTGTGTCCCCTCAGGCATTCTCCCTTCCCCACTTCCCCAGGGTCTGCCTCGACGGCCGGTGAGTATCCTTTTTCGTCTTTCCCAGGTCTGCGTGTCCAGGAGTCCGCCTGAGTCCCCTCAGGCATTCTCCCTTCCCCACTTCCCCAGGGTCTGCCTCGACGGCCGGTGAGTATCCTTTTTCGTCTTTCCCAGGTCCGCGTGTAAAGGAGTCCGCCTGTGTCCCCTCAGGCATTCTCCCTTCCCCACTTTCCCAGGGTCTGCCTCGACGGCCGGTGAGTATCCTTTTTCGTCTTTCCCAGGTCTGCGTGTCCAGGAGTCCGCCTGTGTCCCCTCAGGCATTCTCCCTTCCCCACTTCCCCAGGGTCTGCCTCGACGGCCGGTGAGTATCCTTTTTCGTCTCTCCCAGGTCCGCGTGTCCAGGTCTCCGCCTGTGTCCCCTCAGGCATCCTCCCTTCCCCATTTCCCCAGGGTCTGCCTCGACGGCCGGTGAGTATCCTTTTTCGTCTCCCCCAGGTCCGCGTGTCCAGGAGTCCGCCTGTGTCCGCTCATGCATCCTCCCCCACTTCCCCAGGGTCTGTCTCGACGGCCGGTGAGTATCCTTTTTCGTCTCTCCCAGGTCCGCGTGTCCAGGAATCCGCCTGTGTCCCCTCAGGCATCCTCCCTTCCCCACTTCCCCAGGGTCTGCCTCGACGGCCGGTGAGTATCCTTTTTCGTCTCTCCCAGGTCCGCGTGTCCAGGAGTCCGCCTGTGTCCCCTCAGGCATCCTCCCTTCCCCACTTCCCCAGGGTCTGCCTCGACGGCCGGTGAGTGTCCTTTTTCGTCTCTCCCAGGTCCGCGTGTCCAGGAGTCCGCCTGTGTCCCCTCAGGCATCCTCCCTTCCCCACTTCCCCAGGGTCTGCCTCGACGGCCGGTGAGGGTCCTTTTTCGTCTCTCCCAGGTCCGCGTGTCCAGGAGTCCGCCTGTGTCAACTCAGGCATCCTCCCTTCCCCACTTCCCCAGGGTCTGCCTCGACGGCCGGTGAGTGTCCTTTTTCGTCTCTCCCAGGTCCGCGTGTCCAGGAGTCCGCCTGTGTCCCCTCAGGCATCCTCCCTTCCCCACTTCCCCAGGGTCTGCCTCGACGGCCGGTGAGTGTCCTTTTTCGTCTCTCCCAGGTCCGCGTGTCCAGGAGTCCGCCTGTGTCCCCTCAGGCATCCTCCCTTCCCCACTTCCCCAGGGTCTGCCTCGACGGCCGGTGAGTGTCCTTTTTCGTCTCTCCCAGGTCCGCGTGTCCAGGAGTCCGCCTGTGTCCCCTCAGGCATCCTCCCTTCCCCACTTCCCCAGGGTCTGCCTCGACGGCCGGTGAGTGTCCTTTTTCGTCTCTCCCAGGTCCGCGTGTCCAGGAGTCCGCATGTGTCCCCTCAGGCATCCTCCCTTCCCCACTTCCCCAGGGTCTGCCTCGACGGCCGGTGAGTGTCCTTTTTCGTCTCTCCCAGGTCCGCGTGTCCAGGAGTCCGCCTGTGTCCCCTCAGGCATCCTCCCTTCCCCACTTCCCCAGGGTCTGCCTGGACAACCAGTGAGTGTCCTTTTTCGTCTCTACCAGGTCCGCGTGTCCAGGAGTCCGCCTGTGTCCCCTCAGGCATCCTCCCTTCCCCACTTCCCCAGGGTGTGCCTCGACAACCAGTGAGTGTCCTTTTTCGGAGTCCACCTGTGTGAAGGCCAGGTGCTCCCCCTTCCCCACTACCCCCACACCCCAACCTTGCACCCCCCCCCGGGTCCGTGGTTCCAGGAGTCCACCTGTTCGAAGGCCAGGTGCTCCCCCTCCCCACTACCCCCACACCCCAACCTTGCAACCCCCCCGGGTCCGTGGTTCCAGGAGTCCACCTGTGTGAAGGCCAGGTGCTCCCCCTTCCCCACATTCCCCACACCCCAACCTTTCACTCCCCCCCCGGGTCCGTTGTTCCAGGAGTCCACCTGTGTGAAGGCCAGGTGCTCTCCCTTCCCCACTACCCCCACACACCAACCTTGCACCCCCCGGGTCCGTGTTTCCAGGAGTTCACCTGTGCGAAGGCCAGGTGCTCCCCCTTCCCCACTTCCCCCACACCCCAACCTTGCACACCCCCCCCGGGTCCGTGGTTCCAGGAGTCCACCTGTGTGAAGGCCAGGTGCTCCCCCTTCCCCACTTTCCCCACACCCCAACCTTGCACCCCCCCGGGTCCGTGGTTCCAGGAGTCCACCTGTGTGACGCCAGGTGCTCCCCCTTCCCCACTACCCCCACACCCCAACCTTGCACACACACCCCCCCGGATCCGTGGTTCCAGGTGTTCACCTGTGCGAAGGCCAGGTGCTCCCCCTTCCCCACTTCCCCCACACCCCAACCTTGCACTCCCCCCCCCCGGGTCCGTGGTTCCAGGAGTCCACCTGTGCGAAGGCCAGGTGCTCCCCCTTCCCCACTTCCCCCACACCCCAACCTTGCACTCCCCCCCCGGGTCCGTGGTTCCAGGAGTCCACCTGTGCGAAGGCCAGGTGCTCCCCCTTCCCCACTTCCCCCACACCCCAACCTTGCACTCCCCCCACCGGGTCCGTGGTTCCAGGAGTCCATCTGTGTGACGCCAGGTGCTCCCCCTTCCCCACTTCCCCCACACCCCAACCTTGCACACACACCCCCCCGGATCCGTGGTTCCAGGTGTTCACCTGTGCGAAGGCCAGGTGCTCCCCCTTCCCCACTTCCCCCACACCCCAACCTTGCACTCCCCATCCCCGGGTCCGTGGTTCCAGGAGTCCACCTGTGCGAAGGCCAGGTGCTCCCCCTTCCCCACTTCCCCCACACCCCAACCTTGCACTCCCTCCCCCCAACATGGTTTCAAGGACGGGAAATCCTGTGTCACAAACCTACTGGAGTTCTATGACATGGTGACAGCAGTAAGACAAGAGAGAGAGGGGTGGGTGGATTGCATTTTCTTGGACTGCAAGAAGGCGTTTGACACAGTTCCACACAAGAGATTGGTGCAAAAACTGGAGGACCAAGCAGGGATAACAGGGAAGGCACTACAATGGATCAGGGAATACTTGTCAGGAAGACAGCAGCGAGTCATGGTACGTGGCGAGGTGTCAGAGTGGGCACCTGTGACCAGCGGGGTCCCGCAGGGGTCAGTCCTAGGACCAGTGCTGTTTCTGGTATTTGTGAACGACATGACGGAAGGAATAGACTCTGAGGTGTCCCTGTTTGCAGATGACGTGAAGTTGATGAGAAGAATTCACTCGATCGAAGACCAGGCAGAACTACAAAGGGATCTGGACAGGCTGCAGACCTGGTCCAGCAATTGGCTCCTGGAGTTCAATCCCACCAAGTGCAAAGTCATGAAGATTGGGAAAGGGCAAAGAAGGCCGCAGACGGAGTACAGTCTAGGGGGTCAGAGACTACAAACCTCACTCAAGGAAAAAGATCTTGGGGTGAGTATAACACCAGGCACATCTCCTGAAGCGCACATCAACCAAATAATTGCTGCAGCATATGGGCGCCTAGCAAACCTCAGAACAGCATTCCGACATCTTAATAAGGAATCATTCAGGACCCTGTACACCGTGTACGTTAGGCCCATATTGGAGTATGCGGCACCAGTTTGGAACCCACACCTAGCCAAGCACGTGAAGAAACTAGAGAAAGTGCAAAGGTTTGCAACAAGACTAGTCCCAGAGCTAAGAGGTATGTCCTACGAGGAGAGGTTAAGGGAAATCAACCTGACGACACTGGAGGACAGGAGAGATAGGGGGGACATGATAACGACATACAAAATACTGAGAGGAATTGACAAGGTGGACAAAGACAGGATGTTCCAGAGATTGGACACAGTAACAAGGGGACACAGTTGGAAGCTGAAGACACAGATGAATCACAGGGATGTTAGGAAGTATTTCTTCAGCCACAGAGTAGTCAGTAAGTGGAATAGTTTGGGAAGCGATGTAGTGGAGGCAGGATCCATACATAGCTTTAAGCAGAGGTATGATAAAGCTCACGGCTCAGGGAGAGTGACCTAGTAGCGATCAGTCAAGAGGCGGGGCCAGGAGCTCGGACTCGACCCCCGCAACCTCAACTAGGTGAGTACAACTAGGTGAGTACACACACACGCTCTCCCTTATGGTTGTTAAAATTTTGTTTTTCTCATATTAAAATCGAGAAGTTTGAGGCAGAAAAATGAGACTTGCTCAAAGTTCCAGAAACCAGGAACTTTATATATATTTCTATATTCTGATGGAGAATATTGATTTTTGACATTTTGAATACATTTTGAAGACATTCATTTTGAAAGGTGTGGAAAGTGTCTAGTTTGAGGCACTTTTGCGTAAAGTAAAGAAGACACTCATGAATTATCTTATGGAAGATAAAGTTTAACTACAAAACTTGATTAAAAAAACTGGGAAGTTTTTCTCTTTTCTAACATTTTCACTTCTGTAACTTCTTCATGTTTATAAGTAACTAGTGTCGTACTGGTCAGTACGACTCTCCTGTACACTGGTCAGTACGACTCTCCTGCACAGTGGTCAGTACGACTCTCCTGCACAGTGGTCAGTACGACTCTCCTGCACACTGGTCAGTACGACTCTCCTGCACACTGGTCAGTACGACTCTCCTGCACACTGGTCAGTACGACTCTCCTGCACACTGGTCAGTACGACTCTCCTGCACACTGGTCAGTACGACTCTCCTGCACACTGGTCAGTACGACTCTCCTGCACAGTGGTCAGTACGACTCTCCTGCACACTGGTCAGTACGACTCTCCTGTACACTGGTCAGTACGACTCTCCTGTGCACTGGTCAGTACGACTCTCCTGCACACTGGTCAGTACGACTCTCCTGTACACTGGTCAGTACGACTCTCCTGTACACTGGTCAGTAGGACTCTCCTGCACAGTGGTCAGTACGACTCTCCTGTACACTGGTCAGTACGACTCTCCTGTACACTAGTCAGTACGACTCTCCTGTACACTGGTCAGTACGACTCTCCTGCACAGTGGTCAGTACGACTCTCCTGCACACTGGTCAGTAGGACTCTCCTGCACACTGGCCAGTACGACTCTGCTGTACACTGGTCAGTACGACTCTCCTGCACACTGGTCAGTACGACTCTCCTGTACACTGTCATGGTCAGTCGTGTCATCATATATTATACAATTATTGTTGCTTTGTAATTTACTGCGATGTATCATTGTTAACATATATTATACTTTGATGGTTTGGCACACAATGTTATTTCTTTAATCTTAATGTTTATACCATAACAAATACTTAATGTTAATGTTTAGGTGAAGTTAACGTGGTATGTGAACATCGTGCAGATCATAACAATTAAAAGTAGTAAACTTCTGTTTGTGAGTAACTGCTAACTTAAAATATTTTCAGTTAGGAAAACTTTCTTAAAAGATGCAGTGATATAATAATCTGGTATGGTGATGATGTGAACATCTGGTATGGGATATAAGGATGGTCTGGTATGTGGATGCTATAAGGATGGTCTGGTATGGGATATAAGGATGATCTGGCATGGGATATAAGGATGATCTGGTATGGGATATAAGGATGATCTGGTATGGGATATAAGGATGATCTGGTATGGGATATAAGGATGATCTGGTATGGGATATAATATAAGGATGATCTGGTATGGGATATAAGGATGATCTGGTATGGGATATAAGGATGATCTGGTATGGGATATAAGGATGATCTGGTATGGGATATAAGGATGATCTGGTATGGGATATAAGGATGATCTGGTATGGGATATAAGGATGACCTGGTATGGGATATAAGGATGATCTGGTATGGGATATAAGGATGATCTGGTATGGGATATAAGGATGGTCTGGTATGGGATATAAGGATGATCTGGTATGGGATATAAGGATGGTCTGGTATGGGATATAAGGATGATCTGGTATGGGATATAAGGATGATCTGGTATGGGATATAAGGATGATCTGGTATGGGATATAAGGATGGTCTGGTATGGGATATAAGGATGATCTGGTATGGGATATAAGGATGATCTGGTATGGGATATAAGGATGGTCTGGTATGGGATATAAGGATGGTCTGGTATGGGATATAAGGATGATCTGGTATGGGATATAAGGATGATCTGGTATGGGATATAAGGATGATCTGGTATGGGATATAAGGATGGTCTGGTATGGGTTATAAGGATGATCTGGTATAGGATATAAGGATGATCTGGTATGGGATATAAGGATGGTCTGGTATGGGATATAAGGATGATCTGGTATGGGATTTAAGGATGGTCTGGTATGGGATATAAGGATGACCTGGTATGGGATATAAGGATCTGGTATGGGATATAAGGATGATCTGGTATGGGATATAAGGATGATCTGGTATGGGATATAAGGATGATCTGGTATGGGATATAAGGATGGTCTGGTATGGGATATAAGGATGATCTGGTATGGGATATAAGGATGATCTGGTATGGGATATAAGGATGATCTGGTATGGGATATAAGGATGATCTGGTATGGGATATAAGGATGATCTGGTATGGGATATAAGGATGATCTGGTATGGGATATAAGGATGGTCTGGTATGGGATATAAGGATGATCTGGTATGGGATATAAGGATGATCTGGTATGGGATATAAGGATGATCTGGTATGGGATATAAGGATGATCTGGTATGGGATATAAGGATGATCTGGTATGGGATATAAGGATGATCTGGTATGGGATATAAGGATGATCTGGTATGGGATATAAGGATGATCTGGTATGGGATATAAGGATGATCTGGTATGGGATATAAGGATGATCTGGTATGGGATATAAGGATGATCTGGTATGGGATATAAGGATGATCTGGTATGGGATATAAGGATGATCTGGTATGGGATATAAGGATGATCTGGTATGGGATATAAGGATGATCTGGTATGGGATATAAGGATGATCTGGTATGGGATATAAGGATGATCTGGTATGGGATATAAGGATGATCTGGTATGGGATATAAGGAAGTTGATCACATCAAACTCAAGACACAACACAATGAAACATTAGAACAACTTAGGCAAACTACTTATTTCAGCATAATTTAATCTCGTGTATTTACATTGTGGCCAAAAAAATTAACAAGCAGTTCATTAACTATCCATTATTGCAAATTATCATTAACTCTCAAAATTTCAACTCATCTTCAACATGAATCTTTACAACTCATCATCAACCATCTCTTACCACAACTCACTATAAACCATTCATAATCCTAACTCACTATAAACCATCCATCACCACAATTCCCCATCAACTATCCATTACCTTAACTCATCAGCCATCCATCCCCACAGCTCACCATCAACCATCCATCACTTCAACTCACAATAAACCATACATCACCACTACTCACTCTAAAATATCCATCATCACAATGCACCATCATCCATCCATAGCCAAAAATTGCCATCAACCATCCATCACCACAACTCACTATCAACCATCCATAACCACAACTCACTATCATCCATCCATAACCACAACACAACTTACCATCAAGTCGACACATTGTAAACTATCCATCACCACAACTCGCTGTCAACCATCCATCACAACTCATCCCAACCATTCACCACCACAACTCACTACCAACCATCCACATTATATACAACAGGACTCACATATGTCTATATAGGAGTGAGAAACGTTTAGTGTTTTATGTGGATGTTCAATGAATGTTCTGTTCAAGATCAAAATGTTCTGTTTCTAATCAACATGTTTATTAAAATTTCTGAACCACTTCAACGTGCTCAGTACGTGTTCTGTATGTGAATATAAAGTTAAGAAAATTTTCCAACCAGCTTGAGTTTCTTAGGATAAACCTATCTTGAATTTATTAGTTGCTAGCATAAGAAAATCTTGCCACCATCTTCCCACATTTTTACTCAAGGGTACCTCATAGGTCCCTCATACCTTCCTTGTATGGTACCTCATAGGTTCCTCCTAACATGTGGTTGCTAATAAGTCCCTCGTAACCTATTATGAGGATGCCCATGCTATGCGTGACAGGCATGACAGATGCAGGCAGTCTTCTAGTATTCAATCTTTACCTCAACTCACGAGACTCGGTTATGAAAAACATTAATATCGGTAAGCTCTGCTTTTCCAAAATTCTAAAAGCGTTTTTTTTATGAGAAATCGGAATTGCGACCACTGTCAGCCTCAGAGTTATCTTTGAGTTACCAGACCTTGCCACGTGGAGGCCAGTGGTTCGTCTTTAAGGTCCACCCACCCACTTGCTGTGTTCTTGATGCTTTCCCCAGGTTCATGTGTCCAGGAGTCCATCTGTCCGCCTCAGACATTCTCCCTTTCCCACTTCCCCCAGGTCTGCCTCAACAACCAGTCTCCCTCGTCTTTCCCAGGTCCATGTGTCCAGGAGTCTATCTGTCCGCCTCAGATATCCCCCCTTCCCCACTTCCCCAAGGTATTCTCGCTTTTCCCAGGTCCATGTGTCCAGGAATCCATCCGTGGGCCCCCGGATGTCTTCCCTTCCTCACTTCCCTTAGGTTATATACCAGTCTCAGCCTTCCCCAGGTTATTTATCCCGAAGTCAGCTCAGCCACCCCCAGTGATCTAGCCAGATGAGAACGAGGCCTTGTCTAGCTGGTCTACGGTAGAGACTGTCCAGGTGGATGGAATTACAGGAGGGGACACGCAGAAAACTGCGTCCTGTAATTACACCACCAAGACAGCCTGGACCGTATGTCAGCCAGACGCTGCCAAGCTACCGTCCAGTTCGGCCACCAAGGTCTGGCCACTCAATGAAATTTTGGGAGTTCTATTTATTTTATACAATTCATCTACATTAATATATATTTATTGTACTTAATCAATAGTTTAAGTGTGTTTATGAATGTGTTATTCTGTGTGGATGAATGTTCGTGTATTAATCTCTATGTCCACCTCCACCAGAACTATAACAAGTGTTGAATTGTATGTTTTTATTTCGTTATTAGTCTTATGTATATGTAATACGAGCAGTTACAAGAGTCCGGCACAATGGAAATAAGTTACTTTGTCTGACTTTTTTGGGGTTATCCTGGGTAATTTACACATATTTTATTGTGTATAATAATTTGTGTAACTGTATGTATGTGTACCTGCACCTAAATAATCTTACTTATGCACACACACTTATTTTCACACTCATTTGCGCATTTCCACAACCACGGCGTGTGCGTTGTTTTGTACGTGTATGAACACGTACAAAACAACGCACACGCTCTCACACATACACATGCATATGTATAACACACACTGATCGCCTCGTACACTAATATGCTCGTAATCACAAATGCACACACACACACACACACACACACACACACACACACACACACACACACACACACACACACACACACACACACACACACACACACACACACACACACACACACAGGTCCATCTATACCACACGCACATATGTACTCAAATTTGTATCCATTTATATATGCAGTCTCCCTCAAGATTGTTAAAATTATGTTTGTGTTTTCAAAATAAAGTCGAGAAGTTGTGGGTAGAAAAAAATCAGACTTCCTCAAGTTAGGGAACTCAGGAACTTTGTATATTTCAATATTCTGATGAAGAATGTTGGTTCTCGCCATGTTGAAGACATCCATTGTGGGTCAGGTACAGAAAACTCTACCTTGAATTATCTTTTGGAAGACAAAGTTCTATAAATCATTTTTAAACAATTTAACTAATTTATTTCTATTCTCACATTTCACTTGTCTAACATCTAGACCATCATAAAACATTACCCCCCCCCACGGACTATAAACATTATGGGATGAAAATAAAAACTAGCAGCTGGGGATATTCGTTCCCTTGACATGGACAACTAATATGGTGGGTCTTACCCACTGGTCAGTGCGTCTCCGACTTACTAACATTCTACATTATAATGTCATGTTCTGTGATGTGTAAATGTTAGCAGAATTATAAAATTAATGTTGTGTTGTAATGTACTGCGATGTTTAATTGTTAGTATGTATTATACCTTGAATGTTGTACCACACAATGTTGTTTCTTCAACATTAATGTTTATGCCATTAAGAATACTTAATGTTTAAGGGGTATTTTCGTTGTAATAACTGGTAACATAACTATTTTTTAGTTGGTTAAATTTGTTTTTAAAAGTTGTTGTGATTCATAAATCAAATAAAATCTTAGAGAGACTTACGTTGTAGAAGTGATGAGAAAAATAACATAAAAAAGGAAACCAAAATTATTTTTATTTTTAGAAATAAAGCATTTGAGGATTGGCAAGAGTTCTGGAAGAAAGTTGAGAGTGTCAAGAGTTCTGGAAGAAAGTTGAGAGTGGCAAGAGTTCTGGAAGAAAGTTGAGAGTGTCAAGAGTTCTGGAAGAAAGTTGAGAGTGTCAAGAGTTCTGGAAGAAAGTTGAGAGTGTCAAGAGTTCTGGAAGAAAGTTGAGAGTGTCAAGAGTTCTGGAAGAAAGTTGAGAGTGTCAAGAGTTCTGGAAGAAAGTTGAGAGTGTCAAGAGTTCTGGAAGAAAGTTGAGAGTGTCAAGAGTTCTGGAAGAAAGTTGAGAGTGTCAAGAGTTCTGGAAGAAAGTTGAGAGTGTCAAGAGTTCTGGAAGAAAGTTGAGAGTGGCAAGAGTTCTGGAAGAAAGTTGAGAGTGTCAAGAGTTCTGGAAGAAAGTTGAGGAGTGGCAAGAGCTCCGGAAGAGAGTTGAGGAGTGGGAAGAGCTCTGGAAGAAAGTTGAGGAGTGGGAAGAGCTCCGGAAGAAAGTTGAGGAGTGGCAAGAGCTCCGGAAGAAAGTTGAGGAGTGGCAAGAGCTCCAGAAGAAAGTTGAGGAGTGGCAAGAGCTCCGGAAGAGAGTTGAGGAGTGGCAAGAGCTCCGGAAGAGAGTTGAGGAGTGGCAAGAGCTCCGGAAGAGAGTTGAGGAGTGGCAAGAGCTCCGGAAGAGAGTTGAGGAGTGGCAAGAGCTCCGGAAGAGAGTTGAGGAGTGGCAAGAGCTCCGGAAGAGAGTTGAGGAGTGGCAAGAGCTCCGGAAGAGAGTTGAGGAGTGGCAAGAGCTCCGGAAGAGAGTTGAGGAGTGGCAAGAGCTCCGGACGAGAGTGAGGAGTGGCAAGAGCTCCGGAAGAGAGTTGAGGAGTGGCAAGAGCTCCGGAAGAGAGTTGAGGAGTGGCAAGAGCTCCGGAAGAGTTGAGGAGTGGCAAGAGCTCCGGAAGTTGAAAGGAGTGGCAAGAGCTCCGGAAGAGAGTTGAGGAGTGGCAAGAGCTCCGGAAGAAAGTTGAGGAGTGGCAAGAGCTCCGAAAGTTGAGAAGAGGAGTTCCGGAAGAAGGAGTGGCAAGAGCTCCGGAAGAGAGTGGCAAGAGCTCAGGAAGCAAGAGCTCCGGAAGAAGAGAGTTGAGGAGTGGCAAGAGCTCCGGAAGAGAGTTGAGGAGTGGCAAGAGCTCCGGAAGAGAGTTGAGGAGTGGCAAGAGCTCCGGAAGAGAGTTGAGGAGTGGCAAGAGCTCCGGAAGAGAGTTGAGGAGTAGCAAGAGCTCCGGAAGAGAGTTGAGGAGTGGCAAGAGCTCCGGAAGAGAGTTGAGGAGTGGCAAGAGCTCCGGAAGAGAGTTGAGGAGTGGCAAGAGCTCCGGAAGAGAGTTGAGGAGTGGCAAGAGCTCCGGAAGAGAGTTGAGGAGTGGCAAGAGCTCCGGAAGAGAGTTGAGTGGCAAAAGCTCCGGAAGAGAGTTGAGGAGTGGCAAGAGCTCCGGAAGAGAGTTGAGGAGTGGCAAGAGCTCCGGAAGAAGAGAGTTGAGGAGTGGCAAGAGCTCCGGAAGAAAGTTGAGGAGTGGCAAGAGCTCCGGAAGAGAGTTGAGGAGTGGCAAGAGCTCCGGAAGAGAGTTGAGGAGTGGCAAGAGCTCCGGAAGAAAGTTGAGGAGTGGCAAGAGCTCCGGAAGAGAGTTGAGGAGTGGCAAGAGCTCCGGAAGAGAGTTGAGGAGTGGCAAGAGCTCCGGAAGAGAGTTGAGGAGTGGCAAGAGCTCCGGAAGAAAGTTGAGGAGTGGCAAGAGCTCCGGAAGAAAGTTGAGGAGTGGCAAGAGCTCCGGAAGAGAGTTGAGGAGTGGCAAGAGCTCCGGAAGAAAGTTGAGGAGTGGCAAGAGCTCCGGAAGAGAGTTGAGGAGTGGCAAGAGCTCCGGAAGAGAGTTGAGGAGTGGCAAGAGCTCCGGAAGAAAGTTGAGGAGTGGCAAGAGCTCCGGAAGAAAGTTGAGGAGTGGCAAGAGCTCCGGAAGAGAGTTGAGGAGTGGCAAGAGCTCCGGAAGAGAGTTGAGGAGTGGCAAGAGCTCCGGAAGAGAGTTGAGGAGTGGCAAGAGCTCCGGAAGAGAGTTGAGGAGTGGCAAGAGCTCCGGAAGAGAGTTGAGGAGTGGCAAGAGCTCCGGAAGAAAGTTAAGGAGTGGCAAGAGCTCCGGAAGAGAGTTCAGGAGTGGCAAGAGCTCCGGAAGAAAGCTGAGGAGTGGCAAGAGCTCCGGAAGAAAGTTAAGGAGTGGCAAGAGCTCCGGAAGAGAGTTGAGGAGTGGCAAGAGCTCCGGAAGAGAGTTGAGGAGTGGCAAGAGCTCCGGAAGAGAGTTGAGGAGTGGCAAGAGCTCCGGAAGAGAGTTGAGGAGTGGCAAGAGCTCCGGAAGAGAGTTGAGGAGTGGCAAGAGCTCCGGAAGAGAGTTAAGGAGTGGCAAGAGCTCCGGAAGAGAGTTGAGGAGCTCCGGAAGAAAGTTAAGTCGAGGAGTTACTTGAGCTCCGGAAGAGAGTCAGCAAGAAAGAAAGTTAAGTCGAAAAATTACTTATTACTTCGCTTTACCTGCAGAGAAATTTGTCGTTGTAATAAAATTGTTAATAATATAAAAATTGGAATCTTCGGAGTCTGTGAAATACTATAGAATGACTCATCAGATCGGCTTCAAATTTTTACCAATGGTTTGGTTTTGCGACCAAACGGCTCACACTGTTTTGGTTGACGTAAATCCTGGTTTATCAGTTTTATTGACTGAATAATGATATTCACTTTTCCTTCAATAACTAATGAATGTTCCTTCTGATTGTCTTCACATTATTAATAACAATATATTGTATAATAAACATAATAACACATTTGTTTACTTTGAATAAATGAAAATTAGAAATTTTAATGAAAGTTTAAAAACTTGGAATCAGATCAGTTACTCCAGATTGATTTTTTTGATGCGTTTAACTTTTATCATTGATGAACTTTATTAAAACAAAGTTTGTCTTTAACATTGATCTTATATAAGTTTAAATTTCCCAATTTCATTAAGTAAATTGCTTCCCTTATAATAACTAGTGAATGTCTCTTCTGATCAACTCACAAACACAATTATTAATCAATCTTAAGTTTTTTGGATTAATTTTGAGCCGTCTGGATGCCAATTTGCCATTTTTTGCAATTTTTATCGAATTGAGGTTTAAAATTTTTTATGGGATTTCATAGAATTATAAACACAGTAAATGTGAAAAACAAACTGGAAAAAATATAAATCCGCCCATTTATGGCATTTTTAAATTTAACCAGAGGACACTTTCCTATTTTTGGGAACAATTCTCTCGTTTGCTTTATCACAAATTTTTGTTTATTATTCATGAACGACGTATTCGATCAACTTAGAAATTTCAAAACTTGTGTAGTTTATCTTGTGCAAGATTTATGGGACAATTTACATTTATTGGTGAGCTTTACACAGTGTTACATAGGTCACTCCTATATTTTTGTTTCCCAAGTCGGGTTTCCTTCTCATATTCCATCACCCGTCATATTCCATAGATCTAGGCGGGTTTCCCTGACATATTTCTTCGCCCAGGACGGCTTTCCCTGTCATATTTCGTCACCCTGGACGGGTTTCTCTGTCAAATTCAGTCGCCCTGGACGGCTTTCCTTGTCTTATTCTATCGCCCTTACTACTTTCGCTGTCATATTTCATCACCTAGGATTAGTTTCCCTGTCATATATCGTCGCCCTGTACGGGTTTCCATAATATATTTCGTCGCCCTGGGGGGGTTTTCCTGTCATTTTTCGTTGCCCTGGACGAGTTTCCCTGTCATATTACATCACATTAGACAGGTTCCATGTCAAATATCGTCGCCATGGACGGGTATCTCTGTCATATTCAGTCGCCCTGGATGGCTTTCCCTGTCTATTCCATCGCCCGTGACTGCTTTCGCTGTCATATTTTATCGCCATGGATGTTTTTCCTGTCTTATTTTGTCGCTCCTGACAGGTTTCCCTCTTATATAACGTTGCCCTGGACGGGTTTCACTCTCATATTTCGTCGCCCTAGACGGGTTTCCCTCTCATATTTCATCGTCCTGGACAGGTTTTCCTGTCATATTTCGTCGCCCTGGACAGGTTTCGCTCTCAAATTTCGTTGCCCAAGACGAGTTTCTCTTTCATATTTCTTCGTTATGGACGTATTTGAGCTTCACATTCCATCACCCTGGACGGGTATCCCTGTCATTTTTCATCGTCCTGGACGGGTTTACCTGTGATATTTCATCTCCCTCGACGGGTTTCATTGTGATATTTCGTAGCCCTGAATGGGTTTCTCTGTAATATTTCGTTGCCCTGGACGGGTTTCACTGTCATATTTTTAAGCAATAGACAGATTTCTGTCATTTTTTCTCCCTTGACGTTTCACCCTCTCATATTTGGTCGCCCTGGATGAATTTCTGTCATATTTCGTCTCCCAGTTCGGGTTCCCCTGTCATATTTCGTCACTCTGGATGGGTTTCCCTGTCACATTTCGTCGTCCTGGACTGGTTTACATGTCAAATTTCGTCGCCCTGGACGGGTATCCCTGACATTTTTCCTCGTCCTGGACGGGTTTACCTGTGACATTTCATCTCCCTCGACGTGTTTCCTTGTCTTATTTCGTCTTATTCCGTCTCCCTTTACGTCCTTATATATTTCGTCGCCCTGAACGGATTTCGCTGCCATATTTCATCGGGCTTGACAGGTTTGCCTGTCATATTTTATCACACTGGACAGGTTCCCTGTGAAATATCGTCGCCATGGACGGGTTTATCTGTCATATTCAGTCGCCCTGGATGGCTTTCCCTGTCCTATTCCATCGCCATTGACTGGTTTCACTGCCATATTGCATGGCCATGGATTAGTTTCTCTGTTATATTTTGTCTCCTTGACGGGTTTCCCTATCATATAACGGGTTCAAGCCCCATCCGTGGTATGGTTTGTTTGCAATCGCGTCATCAAGATTTCGTGAATCCACTAAGAGTTTCCAAATATCACGTACACACACCTGTCATCCAGAAAAGATAATTATTTCAAGCAGTTCCTGGTAAACGAACGGGTTTTGACTGCAATGAACTGTGTGCCACGGGCACAAACAGCCTGATTAACCTTCCAGTCAATGAAGAGCCACGACGAACAATATCTCAACCGATAACACCACCAGATGGGTATCATTTAGGAGCACAAATCACGGAACGCATGAAACTTGAACCCATAACGTTTTAGGACTCACCCGTTCCGTGGTTTGTTCGCAGTCGTGTTTAGATCTCGTGAGTCAGAAGCCTAAATATTAATAGCTTACATGGGTGCTTTGATGGTCTTCATTTAGTCACCAAAGGAAACTCACCTGAAGCAGATCTTTACCATAGACTGATTCATTCAGCAGTACTGGCATTACGGCGGGATTGAGGCATGACTGTCAGATGACGACCTGTTCAGTGATGCTGGCGCTATGGCAAGGCTAAGGACTGACTGTCAGATGGCGACCTGTTCAGTGGTGCCGGCACTATGGCTGGATTAAAGACATTTTGTCCTCCTAATCAAAGTCAATACATTACTTTTACTTAGATAAGTGACTGTGACACTGAAAGGATACAATTGTCTGACTGTAGACTATACCGTATGCAGTATAGTATACAGTATTATGTGTTATTGCATATTTTGGCTTTATGATACATTATAATTTGGTACGTTTTGTTAATGATAATCTAACTTAACCACATGTAATCTAGCCTAACCTAACGCAACTCAGCATAAATAATGTCAACCAAGAATTTTGCTGAAAACAGAGTGCAAAAAACGGGCGTAGGATTGAAGAGGACAGGGAATGTTCATCATTTGGGAATCAGAAAGCAAAAAAAATAACGTTAAACAATGTAATGGTATAGAAAACCGAGGTTGAAGAATGAGACGCTTTTACAGCATTTGAGACTCTTATTGAGGAAACGTTTCGCCAGCCAGTGGCTTCTTCAGTCCAATACAGAGAAGAATGGTGAAAGATGAGGAGAATGAGGTAATCAGTCCCTCAGCCTAGAGTTGTGTTCAGTCCATTATTGATGGAAAACATTGACTCCAGGCTGAGAGACCGATTACCTCATTCTTTTCCTCATCTTAAACCGATCTTCTCTGTATTAGACTGAAGAAGCAACTGGCTGGCGAAACATTTCCTGAATAAGAGTCTCAAATGCTGTAAAAGCGTCTCATTCTTCAACGTCGGTTTTCTATACCATTACATTGTTTAACGTTAATTTTCTGCTTTCTGATTCCCAAATGTTTCTGATTCCCAAATGAGGAACATTTTCAGCACAGTTAAGGATACACTGGTCAACAGATATTCTGGCTATGTGCTTTGTATAAAGTTGTCTTCCGTCAACGCAGGTGGAGTGACTACGGGTCTTGAAGCTTTTGATTCTCACAGAGCAGGGGATAGCCACTGACCGCAAGAAGCACCAAACGAGCAGCTACTGCTGGTGGCTTCCAGGCGTTGCAGCCAGAAGTTTGCCGTGTCTTTTCAACGTGAACTAACAAGCAGCTCTGTTGCATCTCTGTTGCCGAGATGCAACAGAGCCTGATGTTCCAGCGTTTGCGTGCATGTCCCCGAGGTAATTACACTTGTTTTCTTTTCTGCGCGTCATTCTGTGCTCTAAGGGGGATGGAGGAATCTGGCCAATTGCTGCTGGCAATTCCCTGTACTACCTCGTTGCTAGGGCAACCGTGAAAATGGCCTCGATGTGGCTATCTAAATAATACAACACTTCCAGATGAGGGAAAATGAGCCGAAAATTACTTCTGAATAATTAATCACGAAGCGGTATTAAGTCCTCCTAGAATGCAACTGCTTCCTGCACCAGCCTTGTGAATTGTTGATGTTCCCCGAGGTGTGTGTGCTCACCCCAGTTCTCACAGAGTTGTGTTTGGAGAGAGAGAGTCGCAGCTCCTGGCCCCGGATTTTAAACCACAATAGCTACAAATGCAGTATAATGCAATCCTTTATTGACTACGTTTCACCCTCTGTGTCGTAGAAACGTAGTCAGTAAAGCATCGCATTGTACTGGATTTGTATTTATTTTTCCATCGTGTCGGTATTTTATACCATTTATCGCCGGCATTATTGCTTATTGGCCTCATAAGTCCTATCATACCCACTCTTGAAACTGCGCATTGCGTTGTTTCTATCACGTCATCTTGATCATTCCACTTAGCTTCCATGTTTGACTCCTCGCCCTTATACCTTGCATTTCAAATAGTCTGTCTCTCTGCTTAGTCATCATATATGTCGCAATCATTTCTTACTCAGTCCTCCTCTGTTCTAAGGTCATCGGTTTCAATTCCTTTAGTCTGTCTTCATAACTCAATTCTCAGCACAGGTATTAATCCTGTTGCAAATCGCTGGATATTTTCCGAGCTTTGTTTTTTTGTTCTACGTAAATAGATGTTAACTTACGCTAATTAAACCTAGATTAACAAATATTATCATAGCGTATAAATCAACAAACTTCAAAATATGCAAAAATATCAGTCGTGTATCCAAGACAGGTTGACTGGATGACTTATTCCACTGTGAACAAACAAAGCCAGTTTATCTTCAATAAATAACGCCTTGGGATGCCGACTCCACTGAAATATTCTGTTGTACCATCCACCCTAAGAATGCAGCAACTTTTTCTGAAGTCCTTATACACAAATGAGTCTCCTAGTACTAAAAATGTTACTCTATTTGTATCTATCACCACTGACGTAGCCGGACTAGACCCAGTGACCTAATTGTTACTATGACGGCCACCACAACAGCGGCTGCTTTCTTATCCTTGCGGTACTTAGCGGTCTGAGTGACTTAAAGGGTAACACTTAAAATCAGTTACCTCAACGAGAGTTATGGAGAGAGGGAGACTCGAATTTCAACACATATCGATCATCGCTATACTTTTCTATATCCATTCTGATTAGACTTACATTAAGGTTGGTTCTAATTATTTGAGTCGGAGACAGTATACAATACCTACGATGGCATAATTTTATTACAGGATTTTCCTGGCTTACAAAACTTTACACCCCATCTACTTTATGTATAGCCTATCCCCCCTCCCCCCATAAAAATTGTTAAGACCTATACTTTCTTCAGTGGCAATGTATTCCATGGCTTTCCTGACTGGCCTTGTTGCTTTCTCTTGCATAAATGCATTTTCGAATTCACATGTAGTAAACTCAGTGAATATTATTTGCAAATTATGGAATGTCAACATTAATAATTATAGTTAATGATAATGTGGATAGTTAATTCACTCTTGTTTGATACGACTTAAATTCTGAGACGTAAATTCTGCTCAAGGGATCCCAATTTTCCTATACTATATGAAGGGCTTTTAACATTCAAGAAATTTAAATAACGATAGATTAAACCCTATGGGCCTTTTTTTGCCATAAATACTTTCATGCAAAGTCTTGAGTTTTCCTTAAGAACAGTACGTGGCTGCAGTACGTGGCTGCAATACGTGGTTGCAGTACGTGGCTGCAGTACGTGTAAAATCAGGTCTAATTCGTTCAGCACCCTGAGTACGTCCCTCAAGGGAAATTCACTAATATCAGTAAGGCAAATCTTCAAAGTGAATATAAACAGCATGACTAGCGTCCTGGTTGTCAACACTCTATTTTTTAAAGCTAATAAGAAAGTAACCAATTCGGGTGTTCAGAATAGGTGACTTGCAATTTTTTAAGCATGAGACGTATTTATAACATTTTCTAAATTAGATTTCACTAAGAACTTTATTCAGCACAAAACACTGCTCATTTTTTTTTTACTTATTTATAAAGAGAAGAACAGCTTAAATGTAAAAACAAGATTCTTCCCTAAAATGTGAACGATTCGTCTAGAAATTATATCACCATAAAGTCACTTTTAAAGAAAGGTTTTTCAGATGACACCCCAACGAGCTCTGGCAGCTGAAAGATCCCGTGCTCAGGTTGTGATAAATGTTACTCTGGGTAATCAAATTACTTTTAAATGTCAACTGTGTCAACGGATTATACAGGTAATTCCAGGTGTGAGGATGGTAGGGGGGTTAGGGAGAGCAGGAGAATGAGAATGAAATAAGAGAAGGTTGGGAATGAGTTGAAGTAAGGGGATGAGAGACTTGAACGAAAGGGGTGATAAAATATAAGTAGGAGATGAGAGACTGGAAGATAAGGGATGAGAGGAGAGAAGTAAAGGAATGTGAAAACGGGACGAAAGGAATGAGAAAGATGGGAAAATGGAAGAAAAGGCGATGACAGCAAGGATCTCTGCAATAGAAATGATAGAAACGAAAATGGTGAGGAATGAGAGAAATAGGAGGGAGGGAGAGGCTACAGAAATGGGCTGGAAATATGTGAAGGATATATAGAACTCTGATAGAGGGAGACAAAAGTGGAAGATATATGGAAGTATTGTGAGTGGGAGATGATGGATGTGAAAGTTTAGAATAGTGAGCTGAGACAATGCGATGAATGGAGGCACAGTAGCAACAATGGATGGATAAGACGTATTAAACTTCAGGAGACGAGAGGGAGAAGAGAGGGAGAGAGAGAGAGAGAGAGAGAGAGAGAGAGAGAGAGAGAGAGAGAGACAGAGAGAGACAGAGAGAGAGAGAGAATTATACAACGTTTCGACCCATGAATTTACTCAGTGCTCTTGTAAATTAAAAAAGTTATATAAACCTACATAATCCCTCCGAAAAATAATACTAAAATAACATGACTTTCTTCCACGAAAAAAAAAAAAATACACGATTAAGTAAAATTTTATGTCTCCGAGATTTAATAAACTTCGTTAGGGAAAAAAAAAAATATTAAATTGTTATCGTATAAATACGTCCTTAAAATTTCCCGGAGGTCACATCCATCATCTTAGTAATTTTTGAAAACCACGACCTATACGAAAAAGCTGACACAATGGTCAGACAGGTAAAATGTAGTCAGCTCAATGCTTAAAGGCAAATTGAGAGGGATTGGGAGCGAGATTAGCTACAATCATATAGTTATGCGTAAGACGTGAGTAAATAATCTTGAATCTGCAGGTAATCCTCTCATAATGACGATGACTGTTACAGGGGGAACAGGATAAGCGACGAAGTCCTCAATAATGCCACACCTTATATAGCTTGATGATCTAAGGTACTGGGTCCGTCTCGCTTCAAGAAATCTGTTGCAGATTAAGCTGAATAAGAAGTTATTGGGTCAGCATCGGCTCATTCATTTCCTGAGATCCCGATATGTCCAGGAAACCAAGAGAACTCAACGTCCTTGTGCCGTTGGTGGAGGGAGAGAGGGAGGGAGAGAGAGAAAGAGAGAGAGACCCCATCAACTTCCTAATGGAAAATATTGACTCCCTTCTACTACAACACATCTGTCAACATATTATAATTGTTGGTGACCTCAACCAGCACCTTATACAGAGGGACTTTGATGACCTTCTTGCAGTGTTTGACATGAGAAACTTTGTTGATTTCCCTACTCATATCTCTGGCTCCTCCCTTGACCCAGTAGTGAGTGATCTGGCAGAAGGCATAGTCACTTGTCAACCCCTCGGCTACGTTGGATCGTCTGACCACAAGGCTGTTTTTACGACACTTAAGATCCCAACAGAACGAGGTGAGGAGTCCACACGCACAACCTGGCTATGGGAAAGAGGTAATTGGCCAGCCCTTTGCTCTGAGCTCGCCACCACCGATTGGAATGCTCTTCTCCAAGGGGATGTTGACAACCAAGTGAAAGCCTTCACTGGACACATCCTTAATCTACAACAAGAACACATTCCTCACCGGCAATATGTGACGAAGCCTACAGATCAGCCTTGGTTTGGCGAAGGTATAAGAGACATCCTACCACCTATAACAGGAACTTGCACACGCAAGCCTGTAGGCATATGGGTGATGTTCAAAAGTGGGCCATTGCTAAATGGGAGGTGGAAACTAAAAGAAAGCTAGCATCAGGTAGGGTAGGCTCCAAAACCTGGTGGTCCCTGGTCAAGGACAGACAAGGTTATCTGCCTGATGAACTTATTCCACCTCTAAATCGACAGGATGGGACCACCTCTACTAGTAGTCAAGAGAAGGCGGACCTCTTTGCTGAACGCTTTGCTACCAAAATGCAAGTTCCTGATCCAGCAAGGGTCCCTCCTTGGCTAGCTGCAAGAACTGTGTCAAAACTGTCAGTGGTGACAATAAGGCAGGAGGAGGTGCATTTCCTTCTTAAATCGCTGGACCAAGAAAAGGCTGTGGGCCCAGACAAGTTGAGCCCAAGATTGTTGAGAAGATGTGCAGACCAGCTACCAGCACCTCTAACTCGCATCTTTCAGCACTGCCTAGTACAGTGTAAATGGCCCTCTCTATGGAAAGAGGCAAATGTAGTCCCTGTTCACAAAAAGAAGAGCAGAGCAGAAATCAGCAACTACAGACCAGTGTCACTCCTGTCAATCACTGGTAAGATCCTTGAGACAATACTCTAGACAAATGACAGAGTTTTTTGACTACCACTCACTACTTTGTGATCGTCAATATGGCTTCAGGAAAGGTTACTCTGCTGCTGATCTGTTGTTAAACCTCTCCACTAAGTGGCACCAGTCACTGGATGAATCCAAAGTCAGCTGTGTGGTAGCACTGGACATTGCTGGCGCTTTCGACCGGGTGTGGCACCAGGGCCTCTTAGCAAAACTTCAAGCACTGGGAATTGCAGGCTCTACGCTATGTCTCCTCAGTGATTACCTTCATGGTAGATCTCTAAGTGTAGTTCTCAATGGAACGGAATCAGCAAGACATCCTATTGGGGCAAGTGTTCCACAAGGAAGCGTGCTGGGTCCATTGTTATGGAATGTCTACTTCAACGACCTTCTTCATCTCATCCCAGAATCACATGCATATGCAGACGACTGTACACTGACATTCACTTATCCAAGAGAAGAAATGCCAGCTGCTCTAAGCTACATCAATCACCAGCTGAGAGCTATATCAGCTTGGGGAAATAGATGGCAAGTAACATTTGCACCTGAGAAAACGCAAATAATGATCGTCTCTAGGCACCATGATGGTAATGCTGGTGCAGTAGTAAGGATGAATGGGAGGGTGTTGGCACCTGGAGAAGAAGTTGATATCCTTGGGGTGAAATTTGACTCCAAACTAACCATGAAGAACCATGTTGTAAATCTTGCAAACAAGGCAGCCAGGAAGCTTACAGCACTTCGCCGTATATCGCATCTGCTTGACAGTAGGGGTTGCAAGATCCTGTACGAGGCACAAGTACGCTCACACCTTGAGTATGCTCCACTTTCTTGGTTTGCCTGCGCCCCCCTCTCATCTGCGACTGCTTGACAGAGTAGAGAACAGAGCAAGACGTCTCATCTCTCGCCTGGACCCATCCTGGATAGATCTGTCATTTCAGCAGAGCCTTCAACATAGGAGGGATGTGGGTGGCCTTACTGTTATGTACAAGGCCAATATTGTCAAAACACCACACTTGGATCCACTTCGAGGACAGCGTGAAACAAGCTTTTATGCCACAAGACGGGCAGAAAGCAGCAACTTCACTCTGGCTGTACCCTTCTCCAGAACATCACTCCATCTGAGATCATACATACCCAGGATGACTCGAGTATGGAACACATTTGTACAGCATAATGATGTCAACGAGATAAAGTCAGTTGATCAAATGAAAATGCTGGCCCACAGATGGCTCCAACTTCATCCTGTTCCCTACTTGTATGTCTCATAACAATAAAAATGCTTTCAAATGAGCTGATGTAGGTAACAGCTCTTAGCTTGCCAATAAAGTTAGGAATCCTTAACCTGTAAATAGCTTGTCAATAAAGCTAGGGATCCTTAACCTTGTCAAACCCTGTGAAAAAAAAAAAAAAAAAAAGAGAGAGAGAGAGAGAGAGAGAGAAATATAACAGAAAACGGAGACAATTACAAATATAGTTAAATCCATCAAAGTGAGCACCTCATTGAACATATGACTCAATCTAAAGCTTGTAGATTAAATCATTTCTCGCCTGCTGTTTACGCTTACCTTAGGATGAACTGCGAAACGTTCAGGAGGCCTCATTATGTGTTGCTCAGCTTCATGCTTCACTTCCCACTCCTGACTGACAAATGATAGAGTATATACTTAACCAGAGCAGGTTTTGTAGACCTGTGCTCTCACTGCACAGAAATTATAAACAACTTATCTTCCTATACGGTATCCGCCACCGAGACAGAAGCCTGGAACTCAAGTTCACTACCAGCGTCAACAAGAAATATTTCCAAACCATACCCCGGCCGGGATTGAGCCCGCGGTCAGAGAGTCTCAAAACTCCAGACCGTCGCGTTAGCCACTAGACCAGCTAGCCACAATAAGATTCGTCCAACTAGGTATATTTCTACACCATAGGAAGGTTATCACAGGCACCACTAGCTAGAGATTCGTCTGTAAAAACTTGCATTTGTGGTCACAGTGGTGCCTGTGCTAACCTTCCTATGGTGTAGAAATATACCTAGTTGGACGAATCTTATTGTGGCTAGCTGGTCTAGTGGCTAACGCGACGGTCTGGAGTTTTGAGACTCTCTGACCGCGGGTTCAATCCCGGCCGGAGTATGGTTTGTTTGCAATCGTGTCATTACGATTTCGTGAGTCAAGAAATATTTCCTGAGCATGGTAACCAAGAACTAACCTTTTGGGGACTCCGAGTTACTGAGCTTTTACGGCCAGTCATTCCCAGAAGATATATCCAAGCACTCAGGGGCTTGGCTGACAAAGGAGATTGTAGATGAATGGTTCAAAGAACCGACATGTTGTTAAATTAGACACATGTGCAACTCTTGGGTATCTTTATTGAGGAAACGTTTCGCCACACAGTGGCTTCATCAGTCCATACAAAGGATTAACTTGAAGAACAGGAGGAGAATGAGGTAATCAGTCCCTCAGCCTTGAGTCGATGTGGTTAGTCCATCAATCTTGAATAGAATACGGCATAGGAGCGGAGAAGCAGCTTATAAACCGTATGACGGCTAATCGCCGTCACTTAAAAAAAACAACACTGACATACATTATACTCAACCAGGCAAAGCAGCCTCTATCTAACACAGGAATAAGGATCTCATTATATACCTGGTCTCATCTCAAATTTGTCATTTTTTCAGGTCACTGTAAGTCACACCCTAACTCTCTGCCTATATATACTGTTATTTTATTCTCTGTATGTTAGAAGTGATCATAGTCTTAGGACTGAAACGTTTTTTAATGAATATGTCCAAGTGTTTTGCTCATGCGTTTTTTTTTCAAACCATATGGTCGGCATCAGTACCAAGATTTATACCAATGCTATAAATTATTTCACACCGATAGGGTCAATGGAAAGGGTGGTGGAGTGGCGATGTAGTGAGAAATACTTTAAACTGTTGCATTAGACAACATATATAGGTAAAAGCGATGCACGCTGTATCTATTTGGTTCCAGTTTCTGAAGGGACATAAAAAAAAATTAATCTCGGAAATGATTTACTGGCCCCCCAAACCTTGAAGGGGAAACGTGGTAAGCTTATACGGGACAAAATTCGTAAAGCATGTGGATAAAATGTTGTGTAAAGGGAATATTTTTATGTTAGACAAATTTATTGGAGTAATTTAATAGTAAATCTCGAGTTTTGGTTCTTGCCAACGAGAAATCACTAATTAATAATGATCAAGTTAATAATGAGCTTGGGGAAAGCGATCACAAAGCACTGAGCTTCCATATATCAGTATATCAATATCATAGAAGTCAATGTCCCTGACTTCTGCTTGCCTGCTTTCATAAGACTGAGAAATTACCTGGTTGGGATGAACTAATGTGATCTTACTGGATATTAATCTGTGAGTCAGATAGGCTGTGATGGTTGCCAATATGATATTTTTCAAAACACAGTTCAAGCCGCCCAGGCTACTTATGTTCGAAATATATCAAGAAAAAAGGACTCTAAAAGGATAAACAATAGATTAAAACATCTCATAGGTCAAAACAGAGGCATTAATAGAAGAATCAAAACAGCAGAGGAACACTTAAGAAATCAATTGATTCAAGGGCTATAAATGAATGCTAGGAAGGACTTAGTAAATCATTGAATAGTCTTTTCAACGTTTCACTACACAGTGCCAGATAAATGGAAAACGGCAAAGGTGATATCTATCCACAAAGCAGGAGACAGTTCCTTATCTTAGAATTATAGACCACTGTGGGAAAACTGATGGAAGCAATAGTTGTTGAGGCTATTCAAAGCCAACTTGAAAAATAAATTGATCAACGAGTCTCAACACGGTTTTTCAAAGGGGTGTTCCTTTATTTACCTTTTTTTTCACCAAGGTATTTGAGGAGGTTGATCATGGTAATGAATATTATACAATGTATATGAACTTCAGTAAGGCTTTTAATAAAGTTTCACATCGGAGATTGTTGAGGAAAGTAGAGGCACAATGAGGAGAAATTAGTGTGGAGACGTCACAAGCAGTGTTCCACAGGGGACAGTGGTGGGCCCTTTGTTCACAACATACTTGAACGACATAGACGAGGGAATAAATAGCAACATAAGCAAATTTGCCGATGTCACTAAAATAGGTAGTCCGATTAATTCTGACTAGGACACAAGTGCGCTACAGGAAGATAACATAAAAATGGAGGAACAACGCAACAGATCTATTGGCCCATACTAGGCAGGTTTTTCTCAAACCCCAACCCAAACCTCTTTTCAATGCTACCCTAGGAATAGACTGATGCAGTGGTCATAGAAATGGCAAGCGCAGTTTTAATATAGACAAATGCAAAGTTCTAAGCCTTGGAAATTAAAATAACATTGATTCTTATGAACTAAATAATGTAAATCTTAATCACTCTGAATGCGAGAAAGATTTAGGAGTTCTGGTTAGCAGTAATCTAAAACCAAGACAACAGTGCATAAGTGTTCGCAATACAGCGAATAGAATTCTTGGCTTCATATCGAGAAGTATAAATAACATGAGTCGTCAGGTTATTCAAGTCTATATATCGTTAGCATATATTTTGATTATGCTACACAGTTCTGGTCACCGTATTAGATAATGGGCATAAATGCGCTGGAAGATAGACGAAGAAGTTTATTCCCCCATGTATCAGAAATCTTTCCTGCGAGGATAGACTGAGGGCACTTAATCTGCACTCTCTAGAAAGGAATAGAATTAGGGGGGATATGATTGATGTATATAAATGGAAACCAGGAATAAATAAAAGGGATATAAAAAAAACGTGCTGAAATATTTAACCAAGACAATACTCGCAGTAATGGGTTCAAGTTAGAAAAAATTAGATTTAAATGAGTGGATGGAACTCTCGAGTAGCTTCGTTGAAACTAAAACCTGTGTAGCTTTAAAAATATTTTAGACAGTTATATGAGTGGGCGAGTTAGATCTGCCTATCACAGGTCAGTAGACCTGCAGCAATGCTCCTTCCTTCTTCAGTGGGTGTGAAATGGACCTGCCTAGAATGGGCCCGTAGACCTGCTTTGGTACTCCATCTTGCTTATGTTCTTATGTAACTAGATGTTCGAACTCGACTAGAAACTCAGCAGCAGAACTTTTGATCTCTTGAATTTTGCTAAATAGGTCATCCATATTACTGCGAAGTCCTGCCATAGCCCGTCGCCCGTAAGTAGAGGAATCTTTTCTAATTACACCCAGTGACAGCCATGAATGCCTGGATACTATGCTGACAGCATGGGAGTACACTTATCGCTCTACAAAGGCTGACACTTACTCTGATGTACTCAGTTTTAGGTAGAGAAAGATCCACACACAGTGGAGGTGACAGAAAGCAACAACTTGGTTCAGAGACTCTTATATCAAGGGAAAAGTGCACACACAATTTCCTAAGTGAATTTTTTTTTCGAAATATATGTTTTAAGATCATTGACGGTTATCATTCTGCAATGTATCATTAAAAACTAAACAATCGTTTGTGAGATCAGAAAATACAGGAAGAGAATGAAATAATATATATATATATATATATATATATATATATATATATATATATATATATATATATATATACAAGGAATTCGCGAGAGCAGGCGAAATATACACAAACACTGATCTCTGGCTGAAGGAGACTCGAACCTACGAACCTTAGGACAAGGTACGCAGTGCTTTACCAATCTACCCACACTGGACAATACCATTGTTCAAATCTCTAGTAAGGCTGATGCATGCAGGGGATGAGATGAAAAGCTGTAAGCCTTCTCCCTGAAAGCTGGCTGCCTTGGATCAAACGTGTAGCGCAAGCTACACGCCAAGGTATTGTCCAGTGTGGGTAGATTGGTAAAGCACTGCGTACCTTGTCCTAAGGTTCGTAGGTTCGAGTCTCCTTCAGCCAGAGATCAGTGTTTATATATATATATATATATATATATGTGTGTGTGTGTGTGTGTGTGTGTGTGTACTCACCTAATTGTGGTTGCAGGGGTCGAGACTCAGCTCCTGGCCCCGCCTCTTCACTGATCGCTGCTAGGTCCTCTCTCTGCTTCCAGAGCTTTGTCATACTTCGTCTTAAAGTTATGTATGATTCCTGCCTCCACTACATCACTTGCTAGGCTGTTCCACTTCCTGACAACTCTATGGCTGAAGAAATACTTCCTAACATCCCTCTGACTCGTCTGAGTCTTCAGCTTCCAATTGTGACCCCTTGTTTCTATGTCCCCTCTCTGGAACAACCTGTCTCTGTCTACCTTATCTATTCCACGCAGTATTTTGTATGTCGTTATCATGTCTCCCCTGACCTGCCTGTCCTCCAACGTCGTCAGTCCGATTTCCCTCAACCTTTCTTCGTAGGACACACCCCTTAGCTCTGGAACTAGCCTTGTTGCAAACCTTTGCACTTTCTCCAATTTCTTGACGTGTTTGACTAGGTGTGGGCTCCAAACTGGTGCTGCATACCCGAGTATGGGCCTGATGTACACAGTGTACAGTGTCTTGAACGATTTCTTACTAAGGTATCGGAACGCTATTCACAGGTTTGCCAGGCGCCCGTTTGCTGCAGCAGTTATCTGGTTGATATGTGCTTCCGGAGACATGCTCGGTGTTATAGGTGTGTGTGTGTGTGTGTGTGTGTGTGTGTGTGTGTGTGTGTGTGTGTGTGTGTGTGTGTGTGTGTGTGTGTGTGTGTGTGTGTGTGTGTGTGTGTGTGTGTGTGTGTGCGTGCGTACTCACCTATTTGTGGTTGCAGGGGTCGATTCATAGCTCCTGCCACCGCCTCTTCACTGGTCGCTACTTGGTCCTCTTTTTACGTCCTCCATGAGCTTAATCAAACCTCGTCTTAAAACTGTGTGTGGTTCCTGCCTCCACTACGTCGCTAGAAAGACTATTACACTTACACTTCCTGACAACTCTATGACTACAGAAATGCTTTCTAACATCAATTTGACTCATCTAGGTTTTCAAGTTCAAATTGTGACTCCTTATTTCTGTGTCCCATCTCTGAAACATCCTGTCTCTGTTCACCTTGTTAATTCCTCGCAATATTTTGTATGTCGTTATCATGTCTCCCCTAACCCTCCTGTCCTCTAGTGTCTTCAGGCCGATTTTCCTTAACCTTTCTTCGCAGGATATTTCCCTTACCTCTGGAACTAGTGTTGTTGCAAGCCTTTGCACTTTCCCTAATTTCTTGACGTGCTTTATCAGGTGTGTTCTAAACCGGTGCTGCATACTCCAGTATGAGTCTGACGTACACGGTGCGTGTGTTTATCTGCATGTATGCATATAGGCACAGAGGTGGTTATCACACCTTGTATTACGAGGACGAAGTAGAAACCACCTTCAATGCAGTGAGAGTTCAGTCAAGACGAGGACGTAAGATATACTCAATATAACGCTCGAATTTAACTCATAGTCTCGACCCCAGAACGTATGTACACTATATACACTGATGTACAAAAGTCCGGCACAAGTTAAACAAAGTAGTGAATAGTAAATTTAGTGATCAGTGAATATGAGAACACTCTTAATTACAACAGTGATAACATACTCATACCGAGAAGATCTTCATTATGATGTTTACCAGCTGGAGACAGAGCCTCGTTGTTTGGAATGTTAACAGGAATGAGGTAACTTCACCAGGTATTCCCACTCTCACCCCCTTCCCTCTGAAATCTAAGACTGACTAAGCATCTAGTTAACCTGAACATTTCTAGGCCAGTCGACTCACTGCTAGAGAGCTATGCTGATCCATGCTACAACCTGATCAAGATAACATGTAATACAGTAGTTTTGTATTGAAACGAATACAGGATGAAAGTTCCATATTAGAGAACTCTGGTTTTAAGTTCTGTAGTATTAAAACTACAATAATCTAAGATCAAGAGTTATAGAATTTATTCTAGATTTTAATATCAAAAGGATTCAAATACAGTTATTATTGATTGAAGGAACACAATTATAGAATGAGAAAGATGTGTTAAATAACGACCAGTTCTTTGAGAGAGAATTTTTTGCTCACTTATTTTGATTTGGAAATTCAAGAACTACCGATATCCCGCAATATACTATTGTAGGAATTATAATTATACACAATATGTGACTATTATGGAACAGGGATTCTCTCTTTGAATTTAAAGAGAGAGCCAATTTAAAGAGCCAATTGTTTAGATGGTAAAGACAAATTTGCTATTTGAATTTTACACTCAATTTTTTGACTCGATTGAAAGTTTTTTCTATAAGAAAAACTAGTACATCCATAGTAAGGAAGACTAATATACTTATTTTCTCTATGTTATTCAATGTAATGACTTAAGTGTTTTAAAATTTTTATCCGAGTACCACTATTATCGACCGGATAATATGGTTGGGAAAAATCATAATTCTAAAAGAAATTAGTTATCTTATTCGATGAATTAGAGTCGTAACAGCAATAAATTTAAACCAATTCGCCAAAAGAGATAATCAATGTGTTTGCAGGTCAGTGAATCCTGGCCGCCATTAAACCAAAATAGCAAAACTGGTAACATTGTTAGCAAGAGTATTATGAAAGTATTCTGCCTTCAGACCTCTAAAACTAAATTAAAAACAAAATTTGTGTAAAGAACTAAGTTTTTAAATAACATAACGTTATAGGTACATACAAGAATATTTACTATATATATATATATATATATATATATATATATATATATATATATATATATATATATATATATATATATATATATATATATATATAAGGAATTCGCAAGACAGGCGAAATATACACAAACACTGATCTTTGGCTGAAGGAGACTCGAACTTACGAGCCTTGGAACAAGGTACGCATTCTCACCACACTGGACAATACCTTGGCGCCTATATATATATATATATATATATATATATATATATATATATATATATATATATATATATATATATATATATATATATATATATATATATAATGCAGAGAATTCGTAGTTTGGAAGTTAGGAGGAGGTGCGGGATTACCAAAACTGTTGTCCAGAGGGCTGAGGAAGGGTTGTTGAGGTGGTTCGGACATGTAGAGAGAATGGAGCGAAACAGAATGACTTCAAGAGTGTATCAGTCTGTAGTGGAAGGAAGGCGGGGTAGGGGTCGGCCTAGGAAAGGTTGGAGGGAGGGGGTAAAGGAGGTTTTGTGTGCGAGGGGCTTGGACTTCCAGCAGGCATGCGTGAGCGTGTTTGATAGGAGTGAATGGAGACAAATGGTTTTTAATACTTGACGTGCTGTTGGAGTGTGAGCAAAGTAACATTTATGAAGGGGTTCAGGGAAACCGGCAGGCCGGACTTGAGTCCTGGAGATGGGAAGTACAGTGCCTGCACTCTGAAGGAGGGGTGTTAATGTTGCAGTTTAAAAACTATAGTGTAAAGCACCCTTCTGGCAAGACAGTGATGGAGTGAATGATGGTGAAAGTTTTTCTTTTTCGGGCCACCCTGCCTTGGTGGGAATCGGCCAGTGTGATAATAAAAAAAAATATATTTATATATATGTCGTCCCGAATAGGCAGAACTTGCGATCTTGGCTTAAATAGCAACGCTCATCTTGCCATATAAGACAAGTGAAAATTTGTGTATGCAATAATTTCGCCAAAATCATTCTGAACCTAACGAAAAAAAATATATTTCACTGTTAAATTATTGTAAACGTATCTAAAATATATTTAGTTGGGTTAGGCTAAAATAAATTGTTCTTGTTATAATAAGGTTAGGTAAGTTTTCTAAGATTCTTTTGGTGCAAAATTACAAATTTTAGATGAGTTCTTGCTAATTGACCAGTTTTACATATTCGGCACGACTTATATGTATATATATATATATATATATATATATATATATATATATATATATATATATATATATATATATATATATATATATATATATATATATATATATATATATATATATATATGGTTCCGAATAGGTAAAATTGGTCAATTAGCAAGAACTCATTTAAAAGTTCTTTCTAAAATTTTATCTTATACGTTTAATGATATATTTTTTTTCAAATGTTTTAATGTAAAAATTAATAATTTTGCACCCAAAACACCTTAGAAAACTTACCTAAGCTAAGCGCAATTTAATTTAGCTTAAACCAACTAAACATATTTTAGATAAGTTTACAGTAATTTAATAATAATCTAACACAATGAAATATATTTTTTCGCTAGGTTCAGAATGATTTTTTGTAAAATTACTGCATATACAAATTTTCGCTTGCGTTATTCGGCAAGTTTTACCTACTCGGCACGACACACACACACACACACACACACACACACACACATATATATATATATATATATATATATATATATATATATATATATATATATATATATATATATATATATATATATATATATATATATATATATTTTTATACATACACACACAATTCCCTGTCGGGAATCGAACCTGAGTTATTAGTAGACTAAGGCGTCAAAAACTTAGCTAACTTCCCGGGAGGCTGGTTTAAATAACCCGGTTTAGATCACTGTCTAGTCACAGTATTTTATTTCCTTACAAACGACTTGTTTCGTGGATGCATTAATCTGGTAACCTTTGTCTGATCATGGTCACTTGATTAATATTTTATCGCAGGGTTACTTAAGAGCTGAGATTGTTTGGACATTTAGAAAGGAAGGATCAAAATAGGATGTCTTGCAGGGTGTATAAGAATTCAGGGAAACTGGTTAACCAAACTTGAGTCCTAGAGATGGGCACTCTGAAGGAGTTGTTGGGATTTTGCAGATTGGCGTGGCAATTTATCTGTGATGTTGGTGCGCAATTGGCAAGATACATCCAAAATGTTGATAATCAGCAATGAAAACGGTCATTAGCTAATGGGCGAATCTCTGTCATGTTCCTTAAGGATCAATAATGCGAGCTCTGAACTGGTAGGAACCCTTCTGGTAAATGCCAGAAGGGTTACTGCCCAGATGGGTCTGCGAGCCAGCTGTCGTGTTGGTTCAGTACACGATTTCAAGTAAAATAATCTCCAAATACAAATTTAGATCAAAAATAACAAAAATAGGCACAATACCGCGACTGAAACAATAAACAAATTACCTGTTTTTGTTGACGTTTCGATCCCACCTGGGCCCTTTAAATGTCACACTAACACTCAAAGGTTCAGCTTCAGGTAGGTTTGCCAGGGTGAGACCTGACCCAGGCCTTCTCCATGTGGTGACCCGAAAATGGCTCCCGAAAGAGTGTCGGAGTTTGTATAAGTGATATACCGTTTACAGCCCTATGGCAGGGGCACGGTGTGCATTCATGCCAAGTGGAGTTCCGTTTGCAGTCCTATGGAGTGGGCAGCCCTATGTCAAGGGCACGGTGAGTCTTATTCAAGTTAGGTGGAGTACAGTTTACAGCCCTATGACAAGGACACAAATAGTTTGCACGTCAGGCGGAGGACTGTTCACAACCCTATGGCAGGGACAGTCCTATAACAAGGGCATGGCAAGTCTTCTTCAGCACAAGTGGTGGAACAGTTAACTACAATCATCGTCAACGTTCTGTAGCTGGGGTACAGCACGACTTTGGTTCAAGTGGTGTCAGAGCTGGTGTTCTTGCTCTCTGCTCTCTAAAGTTCTGTTGCATTTAAGCCATTCCTGGCACTTGGGCCCCAGACTAAATCTTAGTCCTGGTTTTGTCTCTGTAGATGCCTACATTTCTCATTGCACTGTCAAATGCTCCAAACTTCAGAACACTCATGACTTGATCTTTTCTTCTCCTCCTCCTCCTTCTCCTCTCTCTACCTCTTCTCCTTTCCTGTTTTTCCTTTGATTTCCTTTTTTGTGCCCAGGTGTGTTCTGCCCTTCATCCCACCCCCCTGTGTTTTTGGTCCTAGTCTCGTGGGCCATTATAATGCTCTCCTGCAGTGCTCCTTTGTCTTGTCCTTTGACTTACTCCACTTCTACTACTACTACTACTACTACTACTACTACTACTACTACTACTACTACTACTACTACTACTACTACTACTACTACTTCCACTACTACTTCCACTACTACTTCCACTACTACTTCCACTACTACTTCCACTACTACCTCTCTTCATTTCCCTTTCTGTTTACCACTACTCCCCTACTTACTACTAACACTACTACTACCACTACTACTTCCACTACTACTTCCACTACTACTTCCACTACTACTTCCACTACTACTTCCACTACTACTTCCACTACTACTACCACTACTACTTCCACTACTACTTCCACTACTACTTCCACTACTACTTCCACTACTACTTCCACTACTACTTCCACTACTACTTCCACTACTAGCATTACCTCTACCGCTACTTCTCCACTTCATTCTTTCTTCCTTTCTTTTATCCATCCTTGTCCCCTTCTTCTATATATACTGGCTCCCTCACCTTAGTGTGTTAGCGTGACTTGTAAGTGGTCCAAATTGGACCGAAACGTCGTCATAAGCTTCTCTCTCGAATGTGCAGGTTATCTCTTTATTAGATCAACACTAACGCACTTATAACTTACGAAATAGTAACAACAAATACAATTCAGGGAACGGGTGGGATGTGAACCCATGGCAAGTGAGTCCTGGCTTGTGCGTTCACCACTTGACCAGTTGTCTCTAATTAGAGCTAGCTGGCCAGCTGGTGGCCGAGTGGTTAACACACTGGCCTGTGAGTTTCAGTAGTCACCTGCCATGGATTTAAGCCCCACCAGTTCCCTGATGCAGGACTCGAAACAGTGGAATGAAATTGCAAGATTCGAAACAGTGGAATGAAATTGCAAGGCAGAAGAGGCACCACGAACGAATGCAAACAGAACTGTAACACAATGAAATAAATTACTTGTTAATATTTACTGTAAGCGCAAAAACAAAAGAGCCGCTGAAGAAGCATTTGCATGTATAAGCTTCAGCTAGCTACATGGTGTCCTAGTGGGGGTAGTCGGCCCTACCTTAATGCTCAATATATATATATATATATATATATATATATATATATATATATATATATATATATATATATATATATATATATATATATATATATATATATATATATATATATATATATATATATATATATATATATATATATATATATATATATATATATATATATATATGTCGTGCCGAATATGTAAAACTGGTCAATTAGCAAGAACTCATTTAAAATTAAGTCCTTTCTGAAATTTTCTTTTATATGTTTAAAGATTATTTTTTCATTAATGTTAATGTAAAAATTTATAATTTTGCACCAAAAGAATCTTTGAAAACTTACCTAACCTTATTATAGCAAGAACAATTTATTTTAGCCTAACCCAACTAAATATATTTTAGATTTGTTTACAGTAATTTAATACTAAACAAACACAGTGAAATATAATTTTCGTTAGGCTCAGAATGATTTTGGCTAAATTATTGCATACACAAATTTTCACTTGTCCTATATGGCAAGATGAGCGTTGCTATTTAAGCCAAGATCGCAAGTTCTGCCTATTCGGCATGTATATATATATATATATATATATATATATATATATATATATATATATATATATATATATATATATATATATATATATATATATATATATATATAATCATATTCAGTTGACACTGAGGTAAACAAACCATACCACTGGCCGGGATAGAACCCGCGGGTTCTATCCCCACCCGTGGTATGGTTTGTTTGCAATCATGTCATTACGATTTCGTGAGTCGTGACATTGAGGTAACGCTTTGCCATCCAGGGGATTTATTAATCAACAGATAAGTAAAAATATACCCCAAAATGTTGGATAAATGATACGGAATTTGCAGAGATGAAACTGGATGCAATTCAAAGGCTAAAACCACCTCTACCATATTAGTAACCTTCAAGGAAGGTTCCTTGATGCTGGTGAGGGGCTCTTGATCTAGGGAATTGGATTTGTGCTCCAGTTCCCTGAATTAAACCTGAATACCTTCTTCATCTCCCCACAGGCACTGTATAATCCAACGCATTTAGCGCTTCCCCCTCGATTATAATAATACTGAATTAGCAGTTTCCATTTTAAACTGCTCGTGTTGCTCAACTACCACTCATAGTAGTGGGTACAAGTAGTTCTACGTACTTCTAGTTCTGTGTGCACCCCCCTGCTGTAGTAATAACAGGATTGGTGGAAAACATAATCAACCTACTGGTACATGAAGCTCTGTGGATCACAGTGAAGTAACAGGTAGTTTAAGATAGAAACAGTACTGATTTCTTAGAGGTAGTTGTACATGACGTTTTCTATCCTTTTACATCTGTAAATTCCATGTCATTGTTCCCATATAATATTTTTCTTCCATTTTCATGTTTGGAGGGCATGGAGGGAGTGGAAAGTAGGGAGAGAGAGTCTCCTGTTTTTCTAGCCTTGACTTACTCACCAAGGTAATGTACGGTAGTCCCTAATCTAAGAAATATGTAGCCTTGTCGATGACTTTCCGTGTAGATCCATGAACTCCGATGAACTCACTCTCATGTTCCTCTAGTCGACCTTCTATCTCCCTCTTCCTCTTCTCTCCCTCTTCCTCTTCTCTGTCTCCCTCTTCCTCTTCTCTCTCTCCCTCTTCCTCTTCTCTCTCTCTCCTCCTCTTCTCTCTCCCTCTCTCTACTTTCGCTTATTCAACTTCTCTGTATGTGTTAATTACTTTTCCGTCATTGTTAAAAGCCTCATCGCCGGTTTTGAACATTCTGTTTCTTCCGTGCATCACCCAGGAGGTTCCTGAAGATAATGTTCACCTGGTACTGTGTCACCCCACAGTACCTACTACGGTGTCACCCCGCAATACCTGCTACGGTGTCACCCCACAGTACCTTCTACGGTGTCACCCCACAGTACCTTCTACGGTGTCACCCCACAGTACCTTCTACGGTGTCACCCCACAGTACCTTCTACGTACCTTCTACGGTGTCACCCTACAGTACCTGCTACGGTGTTGCTGCACAGTATCTGCTATGGTGTAACCCCACAGCACCTGCTATGGTGTCACCCCACAGTACCTACCACGATGTCACCCCGCAATACCTGCTACTGTGTCACTGCACAGTATCTGTTACGGTGTCACCCCACAGTACCTGCTACGGTGTCACCCCGCAGTATCTGCTACGGTGTCACCCCGTAGTATCTGCTACGGTGTCACCCACAGTATCTACTACAGTGTCACCAGTCGACTAACACCCAGGTACCTATTTAACTGACAGGTGAACAAGAACAGCAAGTGTCTTAAGGAAATACGTCCTAATGTCTCCACCCGTACTAGGTACCGAAACACCGACCAAAATGTGTGAGCTGAGTGAGTTAGCAACTGAGTTATTTTTCATCCTCAGGGATCCAGAGATTCATAACTCCTGGCTGGGCTGAGGGAGGTCATGTCAAATTCTATGAGTTCCCAACTTTAATGCAGAAAAATGCTCGTCTCTATATAGCGAAAATCGATCCCTTAATTAAAATCCTTTCCAAAGTTGTCAGTCGAATTAGCCTTTCTTCTTTCTTCCTGTCTACACACAACTTTTCTCAGAACTCTCTTCTGTACTAGTACTTCCCATCTCTATTACTGCAGTCCCTCTTATGGCCTAAAATGATCAGAGTTGGAATTTCGTTAAGTTATTCTTTCGTTCAGAACCACCACTATGCCGTTCACTATGGAGGTAACTGCGTGAAAAATTTCACATGGAAAAGAAAAATAAAACTTTAATTCTGATATAAGAGCAATTTGTCAGTTTGTGTAAATTGTGTACGAAATGTTTTAACCATGTATGCTTGCTAGACCTTTTATACCAGGAAAATGTTAAACCACTGAGGGCTATTTAAACCTAGATACGCTTAAATAAACTAGGCTTAGCCCTTTCAGGAGAGGAGGAACGCTAATGAAGAAATAGTTAACTCAACTTAGGCAGGATCGATATTTAATTATGACAAGAGCCAATACAAATTATCTTCAGTTTTTTTTAAAAGAAATAGTTGATGCTCCATTGATAGTGAAACAATATTTGGTGGCAATGTGGAGAAAAATTCCATGTTGAGAGTTATTAATTATAACTCTTAGCATTCATTAAGAGTTATTAATTATAACTCTTAGCATTCATTAAGAGTTATTAATTATAACTCTTAGCATTCTTTAAGAGTTATTAATTATGACTCTTAGCGTTCATAAGGAAGAAGGTATGTCAAGGATGGCACACAGTCAAGACCATGGTCATACAGAGGTGATTTTTGACCTCTGTAATATGGACATCGGGGCAAACGATGAATTTCTAAACCTAGAACAGAACAAGACTTAGAGCAAGAAGAGTAAAGTTGTGAGAAAGTGGCCACCAGGACAACCCATTTGTTCCATTATGTTGCATTGGTATAGTTGTGGGCGACTGGCCAATAAGCTGACAACTGTCAGCCTTTGTTTACACAACCATAGATGACCTTTGTAATGTATATACTCACCTATTTGTGGTTGCATGGGTCGATTCATAGCTCCTGTCCCCGCCTCTTCACTGATTGCTACTAGGTCCTCTCTCTTCCTGCTCCATGAGCTTTATCAAACCTCGTCTTAAAACTATGTATGGTTCCCGCCTCGACTAAGTCACTTTCCTGACAACTCTTTGACTGAAGTGATACTTCCTAACATCCCTTTGATTCATCTGAGTCTTCAGCTTCCAATTGTGACCCCTTGTTTCTGTGCCCCATCTCTGGAACATCCTGTCTTTGTCCACTTTGTCTATTTCGTGCGCGAGCGTGTGCGTGTGTGTGTGTGTAATCACCTAATTGTAGTTGCATGGGTCGAGACTGAACGCTACTCGGTCCTCTCTCTTCCTGCTTCCTGAGCTTTATCATACCTCGTCTTAAAGCTATGTATGGTACCTGCCTCCACTACATCGCTCGCCAGACAGTTCCACTTCCTGACCACTCTGTAACTGAAGAACTGCTTCCTAACATCCCTGTGACTCATCTGAGTCTTCAGCTTCCAAGAGTGACCCCTTGTTTCTGTGACCCTTCTCTGGAACATCTTGTCTCTGTCCACCTTGTCTATTCCACGCAGTATTTTGTATGTCGTTATCATGTCTCCCCTATCCCTCCTGTCCTCCAGTGTAGTCAGGCCGATTTCCCTCAACCTTTCTTCATAGGACATTCCCCTTAGCTCTGGAACTAACCTTGTCGCAAACCTTTGCACTTTCTCTAATTTCTTAACGTGCTTGACCCGGTGTGGGTTCCAAACTGATGCTGCATACTCCAGTATGAGCCTGACGTACACTGTGTACAGTGTCTTGAAAGATTCCTTACTTAGGTATCGGAATGCTAATCTCAGGTTTGTCAGGCGCCCATATGCTGTAACAGTTATCTGGCTGATATGTGCTTCCGGAGACGTGTTCTGTGTTATAATCACGCCAAGATCTTTCTCCTTGAGCGAGGTTTGCAGTCGTTGGCCACCTAGCCTATACTCCCTCTGCGGTCTTCTTTGCTCTTCTCCAATCTTCATGACTTTGCATTTGGCAGGGTTGAATTCGAGAAGCCAGTTGCTGGACCACGTGTCCAGCCTCTCCAGGTCTCTTTGAAGGTCTGCCTGATCCTCATCTGATTTAATTCTCCTCATTAACTTCACATCATCTGCGAATAGGGACACCGCTGAGTCTAACCCTTCCATCATGTCATTCACTTATACCAAAAATAGCACTGGTCATAGGACCGACCCCTGTGGGACCCCGCTCGTCACAGGTGCCCACTGGGATACCTCATCACTCACCATGTCTCGTTGTTGCCTCCCTGTCAGGTATTCTCTGATCCATTGAAGTCCCCTTCCCGTTATATGCGCCTGATCCTCTAGTTTCTGCACTAATCTCTTGTGAGGAACTGTGTCGAAGGCCTTCTTGCAGTCCAAGAAGATGCAATCAACCCACCCGTCTGTCTCGTCTCTTCTGTTACTTTTACTTAAAACTGTGTGTGTGTGTGTGTGTGTGTGTGTGTGTGTGTGTGTGTGTGTGTGTGTGTGTGTGTGTGTAAGCACATGGATAACATTTCAAAAATATCTGCTGCTATTGGAAATTTTCTCAATGACACCGACACCGTAAAAATTGCCGATACCGATTTTCTGATACACCCGGAAGTAATACCTAACACAGGTGTGCCAGAGGTTGTTCAGTGACAGCCAACACAGGTGTACCAGACGTTGTCCAGTCAGTGACAGCCAACACAGGTGTACCAGAGGTTGTCCAGTCAGTGACAGCCAACACAGGTGTACCAGAGGTTGCTCAGTGACAGCCAACACAGGTGTACCAGAGGTTGCTCAGTGACAGCCAACACAGGTGTACCAGAGGTTGCTCAGTGACAGCCAACACAGGTGTACCAGAGGTTGCTCAGTGACAGCCAACACAGGTGTACCAGAGGTTGTCCAGTCAGTGACAGGTGTACCAGAGGTTGTCCAGTCAGTGACAGGTGTACCAGAAGTTGTCCAGTCAGTGACAGGTGTACCAGAGGTTGTCCAGTCAGTGACAGGTGTACCAGAGGTTGTCCAGTCAGTGACAGCCAACACAGGTACACCAGAGGTTGTCCGGTCAGTGACAGCTAACACAGGTATACCAGAGGCTGTCCAGTCAATGACAGCCAACACAGGTTGGCTGTCAATGACTGATATTCTGCTCTAATATTCTTCACCGCCAACATAACAATTGCCTTAAAATAGAGCAGAAATATTATTACGAAGATCCGTGTTACAACGAATTGCATTTTTACTTGCGAATGAGACATTCTTTTCCATAAGGTTCAGTTTATTTTACAATTGTGTCTCATACTGCTGATCAAGCGGGTTGTCAGGGCAAGTAATTCCTTGGTGCCGTAGTCCTGAAGACTAGCTGAGCTTCTTAAAAAACTGGCACAAATGTCTATTTTTCTCGATTTCTATATACATATGTTTCTGGCTTGCCTGAAGGGTGTTAAGGGGGTCAACGCTCCCGCAATCTGGTCCATTATCAGGCCTCGACAGATCTATCACGTTTTTGTAAATTTATTCATTCTCATTCTCTCTCTCTAATACTCCTTTTATACCGCATCTTGAAAATGCCGTAGAACTGTTTGTGTGTGTGTGTGTGTGTGTGTGTGTGTGTGTGTGTGTGTGTGTGTGTGTGTGTGTGTGTGTGTGTGTGTGTGTGTGTGTGTGTGTGTGTGTGTGTGTGTGTGTGTGTGTGTGTGTGTGTGTATGTCAGAAAACTGATAAGTTATAGTGACCAGTCAGGCACAGGTTACGGTGAGGGAGGACAGAAGCGAGATGTTGCCCGGTGCACTCGCTGACTCAACCACTCATTATCCAAGTACTAAGCCCAAGAACACTGTCATAAATATTGAATAGATGGCGCAATGTGAAACATGTCTGCTCATTGACTGTATGAAAAAGATGAATGACAGTCAATACTAACGAGTCCGTGACAGCAGTAATAGTGGACATAGACAGTTGTGATAGTCATTTTAACAAGGAAACGTTTTACCCTCCAAAGGGTTATCAATCCCTCGGGAAGGGGATGACGATAAAAATATTCCACACCATATTCAATAAATGGCATGGAATTAACAGAGATAGAACCGGATAAAAATCTTGCACTACAAATACCTCTATAGTGCACGTACAGTTGCACTGAGGGCAACAGCTTATGTACACTGCTAGTAGCAGTGTACATACACTTCTGTGAATTACCGTACTTTAGCCTCTATCTTCAAGGGTAAACATGAGCTAGCCAGTAAGAACCTTGTGTCGTGCAGAAGCCGCGCTGTAGGCAGGACATACCCTTGTAACTGGAGAAATTATGAGTGAGGTATTTTGTGTGTGGGGAAAACAAAGTGTATGGAAAAACTTTCCATGGGAATCTGAAGTTCAGTCATTGAAGACCGTGGTGTCTGAGGTCAGACTAAAGACAGATTGCCGTAGACACTTGACTTGAGACTAAATAGCATTGGTTTAGATGAGGAGGTTTAGACAGGACAGAACCTTGTCTGTTAAGTGGCTTGAAGAACTATCAGTTCCTGTTAACAGTGAGTACTTTGTCAATTCTTACCTTTAGTATATAACCTCCTCCCATTAAGTTTAACTCTTTAAAATTTTATTTTTCTTATCAATATTGCAAATACAACATTGAACTGATTAGCATATTTGGGTAAACAAAAAGAAGCTCAATAATTTTTAAGGATATATTAGTTATATAAAGCTTACCTTTCAAAAAAAAAAAAATAGATACATAATTGTAATTTTATATTTATTAGGTGTGCTGTATGAGATAGATATAATTTTTGTGTGGGTATCACAAATTCTTTTGTTTTGAAAATAATTATAATATAAATCTTTTATGTACACTGGTTCAGAATGCATAGTGACGGATCTACAACATTTTTGTTTCCACACTTTAAAAGCATGTTGGAGAATCAAATTTAATGGACTGGACCTGGGAGAGCAGTAACGCTTGGCTAGCACTTTACTTAGTCATTTCAGTGTAGTCAATGCTCCATTAGTTTCAGTGGACAAGATTTTATGGCCGCTAATACACACTGAGCTTGTTATCATTAAATAACTGGTCAAGGCATTGGAAAAAGGATCATTCGGGATTGAAACACTTGTTATGAATGTTTAAAACACAATGTTATCCCAAGATTAAGGAAGGTGTAGTGTTGATTCATATATATTCCTATATTCCCTGACTCATGAATGGAGATTATTTTCAGACGGAAATGAATGGTGTGGATTTAACAGTTTGGCATCCACTCAAAGGGTTCCCTGGTAGCCACAGAGATGTCAACTTCAGGCACCGGTGGATCAACTACTGGGAAGTTAACAACGACTGAGCTGACACTGGTGGATCAACTACTGGGAAGCTAACAACGACTGGGCTGGCACTGGTGGATCAACTACTGTGAAGTTAACGACTGGACTAGCACTGGTGGATCAACTACTGTGAAGTTAACGACTGAGCTGCAACATGCGACTCAAACTACTTTTCCTTAACTCACAGTTGTCTTTTATCTTGAGAGTCTATCTGAGGTGACGGACAAGCATTGTTAAAGATTTCATCAAGACGTTGCAGTAATGGAAACACGCTACAAAGGTAAATGGACTCCTGCAATGTTTGCAATGTCTGCTTGATGTTGCAACGAGATCAGTCAAGATCTTCAGACGACAGAGTCAGGCAAAATATATTTTTAGCTAGTTTTGTTTACTGATACTATGACATTCTTCGCACATGTTAGCGTATTGTAAATATTTAGTTTTGTCTTATTTCACACTCATTAAATATGGAAGTCTCGCATGAACATGGTAAAATATAGCCAGAAATTTACCCTAATAAACTACATTTGTCGAAGAATGCGTGATATTCTGCACAATATTTGTCATATTCTTAATCAACATAAATGATTTAGTGAATCGCGTATCTTAGGATTCAAGTATATATTTAGATCTGAAATCTGGTATTACCGTACATTTAATCGTTGTTCTTTATCGTGAAATAAGTTTGGTATTAATTTCATTTTCAGTCTTTATTATCACTAATCAGAATTATTGTAAATAAACTGAATGATAAGTCTTGGAGTGAATCCTTATTTACAACTGTTAATAGTGCAGTGAATCTTTGTTTAAAACTGAGTAATAATATTGGAGTGAATCCTTGTTTATAAATGAGTAAGAATAATGGATTGAATCTTTGTTTACAACTGAGTAACAATCTAGGTGGAGTGAATCCCTCAGTTTTAATTCGGTAATAATAGCGGTGGAGTGAGCACCCAGTACGCAGCAAAGTTGTTTTAGGTACACTTACCTGTAGACAGCAGGCAGTGTAGGATATTTAATTCTGGCAAATACTAATATGCTCTAGGTACCAATATGCCTGGGTCACCAACATACTACAGGCACCAACTTGCCTCAGGCTTCAATATGTCCAAGGTATCAAGAAGCCCAAGGCACCAACATTCCCCAGGCACTAATGTGCCTCAAGCCAGAAATAAATATAGCTCAGTGACACTTGGGATGATGATGATAATGATAATAATAATAATAATTAATAATAATATATGGAAGCTCTTACCTAGTAAGGGTCTAGAAAGGTAATCAGGTTGGGTCCTTAGAAGGGTTGCGCAGCTCCAGTTCCTTGAATCAAAAGCCCCTCGCTAGCACGAAGGGCGATTTAAAGAGAAACTGTGTTTTATGATTTACCAAGCACTAGGACCCTTTGGTCATTTAAAACTAGTTCACAAGCAGGTTGCAGGTTTAACAATTTGCTACTACCAATTTACATTTGTTACTACCATTTTATATTTTCATGATATATACAGCGGGGTACATGTCTCTCAGTGTATGTACAATGAGAGTTTACCTTAATCTCAATTTTAGGGAATAAAGTGTTCATGATTGGTGGGGAACATGTAACATGTAAACCACAGACCAGTTGGGGCCAGTGTGATTTGCTTGCATTGTTGTTATTTACGATTTCGTGAGTCAGCCTGCATGTAGTTTTAATGATCCATCTTATAGACTATAGGTTTCAAACCCAATTCATCAACTAATCAACTTGCTACTATGATGATTAACTTACTGCGAACATGCATGTTAAAATCACTATCATACGACGTCTATTAGCACTAGAAACTAATATCGGTGCATCTTACCCTGATAATTTACACACTTGGATAACATTTGGAAATCTTTATCCAGAATAAAGATTCCCAAATGTTGCCCTAGTGTGTAAATTCTCAACTTACTGGTTTTCTAAATCATTCACACAACATCTCACCCTGGACAGCGGTTGGCCCGAGCCTCGAGTCATGCAGTTGCCCCATGACTCAAGGGAGGTGCGAATTATTTAGGAGTGATAAAAAAGGAAAATTGAAAAAATATGGGAAAAAAATGTCTTCTGACATAATTCTGACAACATGCTGATGTAATTAGCTTGTTTCTATCATATTTCTAAATAAGTTTTTCCAAAAATGTAATTTTTTGTTCTTCCTGGTGGCAATTTGTTTGTTTTTTTTTCTCTCCAAATATTACGATTTTTATGATTGTTTCATTCTAAATACACTACATTGAAACTTCTCTGAGAACTCCATTCAAATTCAGGGAATGATGATAATAGCTCAGTCGCCTGTGTGTTGTCAACATGTGTGGAGGCGTGTAACATACTGAAATGTGGCGTGGCATGACCGTAGAGTTTTACAGAAAACGTAATATATGTATAA